>NC_057797.1:378780036-379080036 GCF_018294505.1 Triticum aestivum | reverse complement strand
CAAAGAGGCAAGCAAAGAGTGGCTGATGTACTTTGATGGTGCCTTCTCGCTGCAAGGCACCGGTGCAGGCGTGCTGCTTGTCGCACCCACCGGAGAGCACCTCAAGTACGTAGTCCAGATGCACTTTCCCAAAGAGCAAGCAACAAACAATACTGCAGAGTATGAAGGATTGCTTGCCGGTCTCAGAATCGCAGTAGACCTTGGGATTAAGAAGCTCATTGTCAGGGGTGACTCACAGCTTGTCGTCCGACAAGTGAACAAGAACTACCAGAGTCCGTTGATGGAAGCGTATGTTGATGAAGTGAGGAAGCTAGAAGAGCACTTTGACGGCCTACAAATGGAGCATATCCCAAGAGCTCAGAATGATATTGCTGATGGCCTGTCAAAGTGCGCAACACTAAAGTTACCTGTGGAACCAGGGATCTTTGTGCTTAAGTTGACTCAACCATCCGTACACCATCAACTGGACAAAGCAAGAAGAGGAAGTTGGTTTCTGGTGACTACTTTCCAGCAGAGCTCCCCGAAGCCGCCGCCAAGAAAGTCCCCAAGATCAACACCAAGGATGCTGAGGGGCAGTCTGCTCCGGCAAGCCTTATGGTTTGTTCCGTTGAAGCAGACGCTCCCGATAAGTTTTGCTCCGGCAAGCTTGCCGGGGAACATCAAGCTCCGGCAGGGGCGCAAGCCCTTGCCGTAGAAGCGGATGTTCCCGCAGCAGCAAATGTGCCTTTAGTCCTTGTTGTTGAGCCACAAGCTCCAGCATGGGCACAGCAGATTGTCCACTTCCTTCAGACTGGAGAACTTCTCGAAGAACACGAAGAAGCGGAAAGAGTAGCCCGGCAGTCAAGTATGTACCAGTTTGTCGATAGCATACTGCACAGAAGAAGACTCAACGGTGTGAAATTGAAGTGTATTCGCCGGGAAGATGGACAAAAGCTGTTGGCGGAGATACATGGAGGCATATGTGGCCACCACATTGGCGCAAGAGCACTTGCCAGCAAAGCTTTCCGGCAAGGTTTCTTTTGGCCGACAGCCCTCCAGGATGCAACTGCACAAGTAACCAAGTGTGAAGCGTGCCAGTTCCACTCCAAACAGATACACCAGCCAGCTCAAGCTCTCCAGACAATCCCTTTATCCTGGCCGTTTTCGGTCTGGGGGCTCGATATCCTCGGCCCTTTCCCCCGAGCTGTCGGGGGCTTTGAGTACTTGTACGTCGCAATCGACAAGTTCACAAAGTGGCCGGAAGTGCAGCCAGTGAGGAAGGTGACAGCACAGTCAGCAGTCAGGTTCTTCAGGTCAATTGTTTGTCGTTTCGGGGTCCCTAGCAGGATCATCACCGACAACGGCACGCAATTCACGAGCCGCACCTTCATGCAGTCCGTCCAAGACCTTGGCGCAAGGTCTGCTTCGCTTCTTTTGCTCATCCAAGAAGCAACGGTCAAGCAGAGAGGGCAAATGCTGAAGTGCTGCGCGGGCTCAAGACCAGAACTTTCGACAGGCTGCACAGGTGCGGAAGGAACTGGATCGAGGAGCTACCGGTGGTTCTTTGGTCGATCAGAACGACGCCAAATCGAGCCACTGGCCAGACACCTTTGGCTCTAGTCTATGGAGCAGAGGCAGTTCTCCCCACGGAACTCGTATATGGATCACCTCAAGTACTCGCTTATGATGAGCTTGAGCAAGAACAGCTGCGGCAAGACGATGCGCTGCTCCTTGAGGAAGATCGTCTTCAGGCTGTTGTACGAGCTTCTCGATACCAGCAAGCTTTGCGCCGCTATCATAGCCGCAAAGTTAAAGCCAGAAGCTTCGAGGAAGGCGACCTTGTTCTTCGGCGCGTTCAGTCCGCCAAGAATTCCAACAAGTTGACGCCGAAGTGGGAAGGCCCTTATCAGGTGAGACGAGTCACAAGGCCTGGCGCTGTCCGCCTTGAGACCGAAGATGGCATTCCGGTGAGCAACTCCTGGAACATAGAACATCTTCGTAAGTTTTTCCCATAAGGCGCGGTTGCTGGAACCCGTTCCGGCAACCACCTTTTGTACAAGTCTTGCCGCTGTTGCATGTAATCCTTTGTACAAAGCCGGGTGCAGATCCCGTGCATAAGTAAAACCCCATGTGCTCCGCACAGCTTGTCCATTTCATGCGTTAGTTCCTTTCTTGCATGCCATTATTTGACACTTTGTGCAGCACCTACATCCGGTAAGCAGTAACGAGCCGAAGAGCTCCATATTATTATTTTCTCTTCTTTCTTTTTCTTTTAAAGGAAAAGAAGGTTCTCTCGCACACAAGTTTGCCGGGGAGGGAAGGAGAAGATTGTGGTATGGACCAGGCGTCGTTCAAGCAAAGACTTGCCTTATCGGGAAGCAAATGACAGAAAAGCTAAGTTGCCAAAGTTTGAGCAATCACTTTTTAAATTTTTGAGTTATCTTCCTCGAACGACCCTGCTTTGTATGGAAAACCTGTGCGCGGAGGAACCAACTCGTGGCTAGTCGCGCCCTTACTTTGTTTCGAGTCCGCTCAACAGCTTAAGCGTGCTGCATCTAGTCGCGACAAGGTTTCTTGTCGGAAGCAGCGCCGCCAGCAGGCTGCTGAAGTTCCGCACTCAGCGCTCGCGGCTCGGGCGCCTGCGCCGACAAGTTCCCTAGAAGCGTAGGGTAATAACATACAAAGGAAGGAATCTAGTAAAGGAAATAACATGGCAATTGATAGATAGAAATAAAGTTATATTACAAGATAACTTGCCGCAACTCTAACAGACTGTTTTCATAACATGATTAGCAGCGACAAGGGAAAAGAAGAAATGGGCGGCCTAATCTACGCGTCCGCCCTCGACTCTCTTGATCTCACTCACCTTGTCCACAATGGGTGCGACAAGGGCCTTGAATGCATCCAGATCGGCGTCAGGAGGCAAGGACCTGAGGACGTTGGTGAAGCTGAGGCCTGGATTGCGGAAGGCTACCTTCATCAGCACCTTCTGGAGAACCCCAGTGCAGATTTTGCGCGACTCATCGGCCAGCTGCTTCGGGATCCTCTCCCGGAGCCGCTGGAGTGCCGTCGCCACGCCCTTGAAGAATAGGCTGAGCTTGGCGCTGGGTTGAAGACTCTCGTCGGAAGGATATCCAAAGTCCTCCATCCCCAGCTGCGCCAGCTCCTCGTTGATGACTGCGGCAGTGTTCACCAGACCCTCGGTTCAGTGCTCCACTGTGTCTCTGAACGAGTTCTGGGTAACTGCAATGCTCTCCAGCAGCGCCGCATCAGCCTTGACCTTCTCCGACAAGGTCTTCTCCCGCTCCTTGGCGGCCTCCAGCGTCTGCATCAACGTGGCCAGCTTTAGCTCCAGGTCTGCTTTGGAATCCTTGGCGGCGCTGAGCTCCTTGCCCCTCTCAGCGAGAAGGCCTTGCAGCTCACCGTGGGCAGCAGCATCCTTCTCACACTCACGCTTGAGCGTGGCAAGCTCCTCGCCGCTCTTCCCAATATCGGCCTCCAGCTGCGCCACCTTCTCCTCTAGCTCTTTCTTGGCAGCCTTTGCAGTTGCCGCGGCGTCCTTTGCCTCCTTGAGCGCCCCGCCAAGTGCTTGCTCACGCTCGGCGAGCTCTTCCTCGTAGCTGTCGAGGTTGGCCTTCCGCTGCACTAGTTCACCTTCCCGCGTGGACTGCTTCTCGGCAGCCAGCCTTTGTTCCTCCTCAGCCTCGGCCTTCTCGAGAAGAAAGGCCGTGCGCTCCTCGTCGACTCGCTCCCGCTCCTGCGCAAGGGACCGGAGAGCTTCTTGATTTTGGCCCCGGAGCTCCTCCGCGCGCTTTTCCATGTCAACTCCCGCCTTCGCGACAAGCGCTTCCCGGGAAGCCAGCTTGGCTTGCCGGGTGCGGTAGAGTGACAGCAGCTTCCGCAGCAGCTGCTCCTCCTCAGGCTCGCCGCTGCTGCTGCCGGGCGCGTCAACTAATGACAGTCCAACAGAGGCGAGCACCTCCCCATCAAAAGTCTCCCCCTCGATCGGCGCCCTGGAGCTCGACGCCCAGGGTAGCTTGATGAAGATATTGTACCGGCCTTCAAGTAGGCACTGGGCTGGGCCTCCTCGGAGCCCGGCTCCGCAGAAGCGGCAGATGGTTCGGCGGTCGGCACAGCGCCCGGCGCTCCTGCGGCCTCAGGGTCGTCAGTGCGATCGCCCGACCCCTCGCTGGCTTCCGCAGCAGCAGCCCCGGCGGCCTCCTCGCCGGCTGTCTCATCAGCACCGGCACCTTCCTCGTCGGCGCCCTCTGTCTCCATTGGCTCAGCCGTAGATGGGTCTGAAGAACGAAGAAGGGTGGAAAATCAATCAAAAATCCAAAAAAGGAAAAACGGAAGAAGCAGAACCCAAGGGAAAGTTTCTGGGCAAGTGGATTACCTGCGCCAAGATCTTCAGTTGCGGCCTCGGTCGCCGCAGGATCAGCAGTGCCGTCCCTTGTCGGAGAGTCCCCCCTTGCCGGAGAGCGCTCCCTTGCCGGGGACTCTTCCCTTGGCGGCGCAGTCGAAGCAGGTGGCACTTCGGGACCAGCCTCCGGGCGCTCCTGATGAGGCTGCTCTGCTCCTGCACAAGTCAACAAGCAGGATATCAACAAAGGAAAAAGCACTCAAGCGCGCCCGACAGAAGAAGGCTAAACTATGAACTTACGCTGGGGGCTGCGCTGGGGGCTGCTCTGAGCGGTAATTGCCGGGTCCGTCAAGGTGGTCTCGGGCCCACCTCCTGCTGACACGATGGGGTCATCCTCGATGACGATCACCGCGGCCTTGGCCCTCTTCGCCGCTCTCTGGGCCAGTGTTCTGAAAAGAAAGGAGTCCGGATTGAAGCAAGTCAGATACAAGATATAAACAGCAAGATTGAAGGATTATAAGAGCACCAAAGAAACTCACTCTTCTTCCTCTTCGTTGAAGCTGAGCGCGGAAAGATCGAAGTCCGGCCCTCCTCCGGTGCGGCGAGGTGGAGGAGTAGGATCCCTTGCCCGCTTGGCGGGGGCAGTGGCAGTGGCCTGGGAAGATCCCGCTCCAGTTGCCGCTGTTGCGTGAGGCGCTTCCGTGGCAACATTGCTTGCCGCGGTAGAGCGTGTCGCGCGGCTTGGTGGCTGTGGAGCCGGCTGCCGCCCCGCTGCGTCCCCGGCCCTGCGAAGGCGCCTCCTTGGCGGGGCCGGGGGCTCCGCCTGCGGCAAGCTCTCTGAAGGCTCAGCCTCCTCCTCGCCGGCCTCGCTCGGCTCGGCTTCGGAACCGGCAGGCTCCTCCTCGCCCACGAACTCCGCGCGCTCGGCAAGGTTTGCCGCCTCTGCAGCCTCCGCCTCCTCCACAGTGAACCCAAACACGCCCGCAGCAGCTGCGGCCGCAGCCTCTTCCGCCCTAGTAGCAATGAGTTGCAGCTCCTCGTCGGTGGTGTCACGGGTGAGGCTCTTCTGCTCGTCAGCGCGGACCGGCACTTCCTCCAAGGTGTCGAAGAACGCTCGCACAACGTCATCCGCAGGCTCTTGTCAAGTTGGGACGATGCCGTGTGAATCGCACAACGGCATCATGGCGCGTATCCGGTCAAGCGAAGAGTTATTGCACACAGGAACTACGCCCCTCGGCAGTGTGAATGGGTGCTGGGGGTCACGTTTGAATAACTCCAAGAGCATTGCGTCCAGCTCCAAGACGGTGAAGTTGTAGTTGAGGCCCGGCCGCAGCCTCATGATGTCCGCCGAATTCTTGAATTCCCAAGCGGGCCTCCCCCTCTCCTGCAGGGGGGCAATGCAGCGGCAGAGGAAATCTGCCCCGACAGCACCTACGGTGAGCCCGGCAAGCCTGAGGCGAAGAATCCTAGTGATGGCGATCTTCAGCCTCTCGTCTTTCGGGGCCACGTTGCTCCAGTCATTGCCGCGCACTATTGGAGTTTGGCGCACGGCGGTGAAGGGCTGCGGATTATCCTCAACGATCCAACACCACTCCGCTCTCCACTCCTCCCACTTGCTGCGGAGCTCACCCTCCAAGTACGCCTCTTTCTTGCTGACTCTCGAGACCCAGGCAATCCCTCCGGCAAGCGGCTCTCCTCTCTCTACCCGAGGTATGAAGAAGTGGCGAAAAAGGGCAACACTAGGGTGGACTCCGACAAAGTTTTCGCACAAGTGTGCAAAAACTGCCATGGTCAGGACAGCATTGGGGGTGAAGTCAAGGAGGCGGAAGCCATATGTGTTCATAATATCACAGAAGAACTCCGAGAAGGGCGGGCAGAGCCCGCAATAGAAGAATAGCGGGAAGAACGGGTACCCATTTGGAGCCAACTCTGAGGCAGTGGCCGGGAGTACCCTCGTGCGCGGATGCGCACGCGTCTCCGTCGCCCAAAAGAGGTAGAAGTACTCCCTCAGCTCCTGCACGCCGAGCTGGGGGTGAAGATCGCCCGCTCCTTCCACAGCGCCGCGAGCCGCTGCGCCTCGGCCGACTTCACACCCTTTCCCTTGTCGGCTTTTGGGGCCATGGCGGAGGTGGTGGGGAAAGTCGACGGCGTGGTGATGCTGGTGGCAATGGGGGGGGGCGGAGCGCTGCTCTCTTGGCTTCGAGAAGAAGGCGGGAGCGGCGGAGTTTGTGAAGAAGGAGTAGCAGCAACCAGCGAGGGGGAACGAACTGCCTCTGTTTCCTCTACTTATAAAGAGGGACGAGGCGGACGTTTCGGCCTTCCAAATAAATGACCACCCACGATCTCTCCCACGATGCCGCATTCAACGCATGCCGTTATGGGAGAGCGCGATGGATGCGGAGCAAGATTTGGCGCGGCCCAGCCCGCGTGTGCCCGTGCCCTGTCTTGGGCCTGGCCCAACAGCGCTTGGCACCGTGTCTGGCCCAGGCCCGGGGGCTCCTGTCGGTGTACTAGAATAGGGGTACCCTAGTACCCCGAACTTGTGCACGGGCAGTTGCAGCACCCCGCGGCAAAGGCTTGCCGGGCGAACGCCAAGATCCCCCAAGGTTCCCTTGGAGCCATCCAAGAACAAAGTATTTAAGCTAAGGAGACAAGACCCCGGCAAGAGGAGCTTGCCGGGAAGGCCAACCAGGGCGCTCCAAGGAACTTGCCGCGACGCGCCACGCGCTCCGGCAAGGCAACAAGGCCCCGGCAAGAGGAGCTTGCCGGGAAGACTAAATAAGGTACCCCGAGGCCCGGTAAGCGACGAGCTTCTGGACCCGGCAAGATAACAACAGCGGCAAGGCGCTTGCCGCGGCAGGCGGCCACTCTGCGCCCACGCTCCAGCGCATCCACCAACGTGTCACTCTGGGGGCCTCTCCGGGCGCGCGTGGCGGGAGACTGTGCAGCCAACGGTGCGCAGTGGCATGCGAAGCTGACAAGATCGCCATCGTGGCGAACGGTGGCGCCCCTAATGGTCCTTTTCTGCACTGTTCGGGCGACTCAGACGGGCATTTAATGCCCTTGTCCCCCGCCGTCAGGGTTAGGTAGGGTGCACTGTACAAGCAAATGTATCAACTACCTCGCTTTTTACGTTTTTACCCTCCTCTGCGTTGCCACCTGTCGGTGACCCCTTTAGCGTATAAAAGGAGGCCCATGCGCAACGTAGAGGAGGTTCGGGGTTTTAGAGCTTCGGACAGTTTTCTTCGATTCATTCGTAGCCCAGAAAACATCACACTCTCTCGCTCGAGAGCAAGAACACCAGATAATACAACCAGACAAGCAGCAGTAGGAGTGTTATCTCTCCGGAGAGCTCCAAAGCTGGGTAAACCGCTCATGTGCCTTGCCTTGATCTGCTCTTCGTGCGACCTCCGCCCCCCGCCGAACCGAAAGGGGCCCGGTCCGCCGGCCCCATAGGTGTTCATGGATCAGTTTCCCCGACAGCAAGGTTATCAAATTCTGCAAAGTTCAGTGGAGCCACCATACCGAGGATGAAGCCACCTGGGAACGAGAGGAAGACCTACGGAAGGATCACCCTCACCTATTTGCTAGCCAACCCGAATCTCGAGGGCGAGATTCATCTTAAGTGGGGTAGGTTTGTAACATCCCAAATTTTCAATTTGGAATGTTATACATTAGATCATCATTGCATATCATATTTTATTGCATTTTGGTTTGATCCTAGAAATTCTACGCAACTCAATGACCCACGGAGAGAGTTGGGGATTTCGTTATTTTCATATTTGAGTTTTCTCAAATTTTGAAGAGAGGATCGTTTGATTTTAATTATTTTTCTCTTGAATATTTATTTTATAAAAATAAAAATAGAGAGAATAAAATGACTTCCACAAAATAAAGAAATATTGGAGATTTATATTAAAATCAAATAAGATTTTTATTCGGAGTTTTATCGCTATTTTATTTGAATTAGGAAAATATGCGTTTTTCAAAATTACATTAGAGTCCCAAATAAATGTTCACCTTGTCCGGCCTATTTTTAGAGGACGGGGAAAATTTATTTCAGGATTTTTGGAGCCCGTTTAGTATTTCTTTTTTTTCTGCGTGGAATATTTAAAAAAAATGCCAACCGACTTAACGGGCCGTGTCCGACCCGGACACCGCGCCCGGCCGGCCTTAAAGAGCCGGGAGGCCCGAGCCGCAGCCCAGCCCCCCGAAACCCTAGCGCCGCCACCCGCTGCTGCCACCGCCGCAAGCCGCCGCCGCCGCCGAGTCCCGACGCCGCCACCCGCCGCCCGCGACGCCGCCGCCCTCGGAGCCCCGCCGCCCACCGTCCCGCCGGCCATCGCTGGAGTCGCCGCTGCCCGGCCATCCACTGACCTCGTCCCGAGGTAGCCGCCCGATCCGCCGCCGGTTTCGCCGAAAAAACCGTTCGTTTTTTTTTGAAAACCTAGATCCGTTTTTTTAGATCCGGTTCAGTTTTATTTTTTCTTCGGTTTTGTTATTTTAGCGAACGCCCGTTCGTTAGTTTGTTTTAATGAACGGTTTTCACCATTTAGCCGCAGACAACGAATGTTCGTTCGTTAGCCTGTTCGTCGGTTTTTCTTTTTCTCGGATTTTCCGCGATTATTTTTTATCACGATTTCTGATCCGATTTTCGTTTTAGTTTATCTTTTCGCTTGTTTATCGGAATCAGGTGATTCAAGTGCCTAGAGTTTCGTCTTGAAGCCCTCTTTCTGTTTAACCAACTTAAACAAGTTTTTGCTACTGTAAAATTTGAATTTAGTCCAGATTAGTAAACGAAGCTTGTTTCTTTCGCCATTCGAGTTTTGTTGCTTCATTCGATTTGATTCTTTTTGCAAACCAGAGTTCTTAAGTTGAACTTTGTAGTTAGATTTCTTATTTGAGTTTTACCTGTGCCCTTGCTTGATTGCTTATTTTATGCTTGTTTGTTACGATAGAGTGCCCGGAGTGTGAAGCGTGCTACTACGAGTCTCTAGGTTTCGCGGATCATCAGCAAGGCAAGTAACACTTTGATCATACCTCTTTACTACCCAGTTTTATTGCATTAGATCAATCCTCAAACAATTGCATGGTTAGGATCTGAAGTACATTGTGGGTTGGGAAGTAGTTGAGGTAGTACCTATTCACCTGTTTACTATCAAACCTTGGGAGTTACCTCTACGTTGCTTATACCGCTATGCTATGCTCGTAGACGTGGATTGGGTTTGAGTGTATCCATGACAGATGTGAGATTGTTAATTAATGGTTCAACTTAAGATGGCAACTTAAATACACATCTAGGTGGACTGAGGAACATGGGGAATTCTAGTGATTGCCTGTATTTTGGAAATCCCGGGGTACCGTGTGATTTTCCTATGGACTGCCACCCAGGCTCAAAGGGATCATGAGATTATTCATGCTAGAAACTTCCGTGTGCAGCCACAAGCCATTATGGGCTCTGGCATAGTTGATTAAGTCGTGTGAACTCTTATAGTGGTAAACTAGCAGATGTAGGGGATGTAGGTGGTACTGTCTACCCATCGTAAGGTGCTAATGCTTCTGAAAAACTGTGTCTCGGTCATCCGTTTCTCAAACACCATGTAGTGCGAGAAATCCAACGGAGGAGATCGAGTCTTGTGGGGAAAAGTGCGCAAACCTCTGCAGAGTGTACACACTAATCATGGTTAGTCGTGTCCCCGGTTAAGGACATCTTGAGTATCTGGTTCTTGGATTGTCATGTTGATCTCGTCACTCTATATACTTAATTCTGATGGGTTATTAATTACTTTTAATTGGGATTGAGATGGAGTTTACCATTCTCAATGTTTTCAACCAACTTTGTAGTTAAAGAAAATTTATTCCTTTTTGTAGGGAAAAATTGGCTTTTCCCAAAACTTATTAACCATAGAACCTCCACCGGCCATAAATGCATGTAGTGATAGCATTATTACTCTTTTATGTTACATTGCCAGCATATTCCATGTGCTGACCCGTTTTCTGGCTGGAACGTATCATGTTGCAGACTTTTCAGACGACGAGTAAGGAGCCTTAGGTCGTGGTCTTTCACTCAGTGATGCCGTTGGAGTTTATGGACTCACTTTATCTTCCAAGCCTTTCGCTTTTATCGTATAAGATGGCCATAAGCCATATTTGTTGTAATAAGTTCTCTTTTGAGACATTCGTTGTAATAAGTGTGTGATTGCTACTCTGTTATAAATCCCTCAAGTACTGTGCGTGTCAGCATTACGGATCCAGGGATGACACTTATGCACAGAGATCCGACCGTTTGAGGTCTGGTCGCTACAGGATTAAACTCGACGAGCCTAGCATATGCAGATATGGCCTCGGAACACTGAGACCGGAAGGTCGAATGTGAATCATATAGTAGATACGAATAACATAGTGATGTTCACCATTGAAAACTACTCCATCTCACGTGATGATCGGGCATGGTTTAGTTGATATGGATCACGTGATCATTTAGATGACTAGAGAGATATCTATATAAGTGGGAGTTCTTAAGTAATATGATTAATTGAACTTTAATTTATCATGAACTTAGTACCTGATAGTATTTTGCATGTCTATGTTGTTGTAGATCAATGGCCCGTGCTACCATTCCCTTGAATTTTAATGTGTTCCTAGAGAAAGCTAAGTTGAAAGATGATGGTATGAACTACACGGACTACGTCCATAACTTGAGGATTATCCGCATTGCTACAAAGAAGAATTATGTCCTAGAAGCACGGCTAGGTGCAAGACCCACTGCAGGAGCAACTCCGGATGTTATGAACGTCTGGAAAAGCAAAGTTGATGACTACTCGATAGTTCAGTGTGACTTGCTTTACGGGTTAGAACCGGGACTTCAACGATGTTTTGAATGTCATGGAGCATATGATATGTTCCGGGATTTGAAGTTAATATTTCAAGGAAATGGCCGGATTGAGAGATATGAAGTCTCCAATAAGTTCTACAACTATAAGATGGAGGAGAATAGTTCTGTCAGTGAATATATACTCAGAATGTCTGGGTACCACAACCACTTGACTCAACTGGGAGTTAATCTTCCTGATGATAGTGTCATCGACAGAGTTCTTCAATCACTGCCACCAAGCTACAAAAGCTTCGTGATGAACTATAATATGCAAGGGATGGATAAGACAATTCCCGAGCTCTTCGCGATGCTAAAGGCTGCGGAGGTAGAAATAAAGAAGAAGCATCAAGTGTTGATGGTTAACAAGACCACTAGTTTCAAGAAGAAGGGCAAAGGGAAGAAGAGGAACTTCAAGAAGAACGGCAAGAAAGTTGTTGTTCAACTGAAGAAGCCCAAGTCTGGACCTAAGCCTGAGACTGAGTGCTTCTACTGCAAAGGGACTGGTCACTGGAAGCGGAACTGCCCCAAGTATTTGTCGGATAAGAAGGATGGCAAAGTGAAAGGTATACATGTTATTGATGTGTACCTTACTAATTCTCGTAGTAGTGCTTGGGTATTTCATACTGGTTCTGTTGCTCATATTTGCAACTCGAAACAGGGGGTACGGATTAAATGAAGATTGGCTAAGGACGAGGTGACGATGCACGTGGGAAATGGTTCCAAAGTCGATGTGATCGCCGTCGGCACGCTACCTCTACATCTATCTTCGGGGTTGGTTTTAGACCTGAATAATTGTTATTTGGTGCCCGCGTTAAGCATGAACATTATATCTGGATCTTGTTTGATGCAAGACGACTATTCATTTAAATCAGAGAATAATGGTTGTTCTATTTATATGAGTAATATCTTTTATGGTCATGCACCCTTGATGAGTGGTCTATTTTTGTTGAATCTCGATAGTAGTGATACACATATTCATAGTATTGAAGCCAAAAGATACAAGTTTAATAATGATAGTGCAACTTGTTTGTGGCACTGCCGTTTAGGTCATATTGGTGTAAAGCGCATGAAGAAACTCCATGATGATGGACTTCTGGAATCACTTGATTATGAATCACTTGATGCTTGCGACCCATGTCTCGTGGGCAAGATGACTAAGACTCCATTCTCTGGAACAATGGAGTGAGCAACAGACTTATTGGAAATAATACATACTGATGTATGCGGTCCGATGAGTGTTGAGGCTCGTGGTGGGTATCATTATTTTGTGACCTTCACACATGATTTGAGCAGATATGGCTATACCTACTTAATGAAACAAAAGTCTGAAACATTTAAAAAATTCAAAGAATTTCAGAGTGAATTGGAAAATCACCATAACAATAAAATAAAGTTTCTACGATCTGGTCGTGGAGGTGAATATTTGAGTTATGAGTTTGGTATTTATTTGAAACAATGCGGAATAGTTTCGCAAGTCACGCCACCTGGAACACCACAACATAATGGTGTGTCCGAACGTCGTAATCGTACTTTATTAGATATGGTGCGATCTATGATGTCTCTTACTGATTACCGCTATCGTTTTGGGGTTATGCTTTAGAGACGGCTGCATTCACATTAAATAGGGTACCATCTAAATCCGTTGAGACGACACCATATGAACTATGGTTTGGCAAGAAACCCAATTTGTCGTTTCTTAAAGTTTGGGGTTGCGATGCTTATGTGAAAAATCTTCACCCTGATAAGCTCGAACCCAAATCGGAGAAATGTGTCTTCATAGGATACCCAAAGGAGACTGTAGGTTACACCTTCTATCTCAGATCCAAAGTCAAGATATTCATTGCTAAGAATGGATCCTTCTAGAGAAGGAGTTTCTCTCGAAAGAAGTGAGTGGGGGAAAGTAGAGCTTGATGAGGTAATTATACCTTCTCCTGAATTGGAAAGTAGTTCATCACAAAAATCAGTTCAAGTGATTCCTACACCAATTAGTGAGGAAGCTAATAATGATTGTCATGGAATTTCTGATCAAGTTGCTACTGAACCTCGTAGGACAACCAGAGTAAGATCTGCACCAGCGTAGTACGGTAATCCTGTTTTGGAGGTCATGTTACTTCACCATGACGAACCTATGAACTATGAGGAAGTGATACGTATCCAACATATCTATAATTTATGAAGTATTCATGCCAATATATTATCATTCTCAGATGTTTTACAATCATTTTACAACAACTTTATATCATTTTTTGGGACTAACCTATTGACCAAGTGCCTAGTGTCAGTTGTTGTTTTTTTCTTGTTTTTTACATCGCAGGAAATCAATATCAAACGGAGTCCAAACACTGCAAAACTTTACGGAGATTTTTTTGGACCAGAAGGAACCCAATGGGCCAGAGCTGCACCTCGGGGGTGCCCCGAGGGGGCACAACCTTCCAGGGCGTGCCAGGGCCCCCTGGCGCGCCCAGGTGAGTTGTGCCCACCTCGGTGGCCTCCCATACCCCTTCTTTGCACTATGAATTCCCAAATATTCTGAAACCCTTCGGGGTTAACCTAGATCAGAAGTTCCACCGCCGTAGGGCTCCGTAGCCACCGAAAACCAATCTAGACCCGTTCCAGCACCCTGCCGAAGGGGGAATCATCTCTGGTGGACATATTCATCATCCTGGCGGCTACCACAATGAGGAGGGAGTAGTCCACCCTTGGGGCTGAGGGTTTGTACCAGTAGCTATGTGATAAATCTCTCTCTCATGATCTATATCATGGGCTTTGTTAATATAGTCGGATCATATGATGTTTCTCCCATCTATACTCTTGTTGTGATGAATTTAGTCTTTACCCTTTGAAGTTTTGTCTTGTCGGATTGAATATTCATATATGAGAACACATGATATATGTCTTGCGGTATGAATACTTGAGGTGACAATTGGGGTATCTTATTGATTCACTTGATATATGTTATGTCATTCAACTCGCGGATTCCCGCGGTGATATTGGGGTAATCTAAGCATAGGGGTTGATGCACATTTTTATTATCTTTTCTCTGACGAAAACTTTGGGGTCTCCTTGTAGTTATATGTGTGGATTGAGTATTATGAATATGAATTTGCTTTGGTGTTATTCTAGTACGAACTCTACGATAGATCGAACGGGAACAATAGCTTTGTGTTATTTTAGTACAGACTCTTGAATAGATCGAATGGAAAGAATAGCTTTGAGGAGGCTTCGTACCCTACAAACAATTCCTATCTTTTGTTCTCCGCTAATAGGAACTCGGGAGTGATTCTTTATTGCACTATGAGGGATAATCATCTGATCCAAGTATGTTAGCATTGTTGAGAGATTGCACTATCGAAAGTACGGACCCTAGGCCTTGTTTTCAAACATTGAAACACCATTTTTGTGCCCATTTACAATTTGTTACCTTGCTGTTTTTATTTATTCAGATTACAAAAATATATTTCTACCATCCACATTACACTTTTATCACCATCACTTCGCCGAACTAATGCACATATACAATTTGACATTGTATTGGGTGTGTTGGGGACACAAGAGATTTCTTGTATTTGGTTGCAGGGTCGTTTGAGAGAGACCATCTTGATCTTACACCTCTCACGGATTGATAAACCTTAGGTCATCCACTTGAGGGAAAATTGCTACTGCCTTACAGAACTCTGCGCTTGGAGGCCCAACACATGTCTACAAGAATAAAGTTGCATAGTAGACATCAGGAAGCGATGATGAGCCCAGATTCCGCGAAATGGATTGAGGCCATGAAATCTGAGATGGATCCATGTATGAGAACAAAGTGTGGACTTCGGTTGACTTGCCCGATGATCGGCAAGCAATAGAGAATAAATGGATCTTCAAGAAGAAGACTGACATTGACGGTAATGTTACTGTCTACGAAGCTCGACTTGTTGCAAAAGGTTTTCGACAAGTTCAAAGAGTTGACTACGATGAGACCTTCTCACCCGTAGCGATGCTTAAGTCTGTCTGAATCATGTTAGCAATTGCCGCATTTTATGAAATTTGGAAAATGGATGTCAAAACGGCATTCCTTAATGGATTTATTAAAGAAGAGTTGTATATGATGCAACCAGAAGGCTTTGTCAATCCGAAAGGTGCTAACAGAGTGTGTAAGCTCCAGTGATCCATTTATGGACTGGTGCAAGCATCTCGGAGTTGGAATGTACTTTGATAGTTTGATCAAAGCATATGGTTTTATACAGACTTTTGGAGAAGCCTGCATTTACAAGAAAGTGAGTGGGAGCTCTGTAGCATTTCTGATATTATATGTGGATGACATATTGTTGATTGGAAATAATATAGAATTTCTGGATAGCATAAAAGGATACTTGAATAAGAATTTTTCAATGAAATACCTCAATGAAGCTACTTACATATTGGGCATCAAGATCTATAAAGATAGATCAAGGCGCTTGATAAGACTTTCGAGGAGTACATACCTTGATAAGATTTTGAAGGAGTTCAAAATGGATCAGTCAAAGAAGGAGTTCTTATCTGAGTTGTAAGGTATAAAGTTGAGTAAAGACTCAAAACCCGACCATGGCAGAAAATAGAAAGAGAACGAAAAGTCATCCCCTATGCCTCAGTCATCGGTTCTATAAAGTGAGCCATGATGTGTACCAGACCTATTGTGTACCTCACCATGAGTTTGGCAAGAGGGTACAATAGTGATCCAGTAGTGAATCACTGGACAGCGGTCAAAATAATCCTTAGTGGAATAAGGACATGTTTCTCGGTTATGGAGGTGACAAAAAGTTCGTCGTAAAGGGTTATGTCGATGCAAGCTTTGACACTAATCTAGATCACTCTAAGTCTCAATCTGGATACATATTGAAAGTGGGAGCAATTAGCTAAAGTAGCTCCGTGCAGAGCATTGTAGTCATAGAAAATTTGACAAATACATACGGCTCTGAATGTGGCAAACCCGTTGACTAAACTTCTCTCAAGCAAAACATGATCACTCTTTGGGTGTTAATCACATAAGCGATGTGAACTGGATTATTGACTCTAGTAAACCCTTTGGGAATTAGTCACATAAAGATGTGAACTACTCACATAAATATGTGAATTGTTGGTGTTAAATCACATGATGATGTGAACTACATTATTGACTCTAGTGCAAGTGGGAAACTGAAGAAAATATGCCCTAGAGGCAATAATAAAGTTTTTATTTATATTTCCATATATCATGATAAATGTTTATTATTCATGCTAGAATTGTATTAACCGGAAACTTAGTACATGTGTGAATACATAGAGAAACAGAATGTCACTAGTATGCCTCTACTTGACTAGCTCGTCGAATCAATGATGGTTATGTTTCCTAACCATAGACATGAGTTGTCATTTGATTAATGAGATCACATCATTAGATAATGATGTGATTGACTTGACCCAACCTTAGCTTAGCACGATAATTGTTTAGTTTATCGCTATTTCTTTCTCCATAACTTATACATGTTCCTATGACTGTGACATCATGCAAGTCCCGAATGCCGGAGGAACACTTTGTGTGCTATCAAACATCACAACGTAACTGGGTGATTATAAAGGTGCTCTACAGGTGTCTCCGGTGGTATTTGTTGAGTTGGCATAGATCGAGATTAGGATTTGTCACTCCGATTGTCAGAGAGGTATCTCCGGGCCCTCTCGGTAATGCACATCACTATAAGCCTTGCAAGCAACGTGACTACAGAGTTAGTTATGGGATGTTGCAGTACGGAACGAGTAAAGACACTTGCCGGTAACAAGATTGAACTAGGTATTGAGATACCGACAATCGAATCTTGGGCAAGTAACATACCGATGACAAAGGGAACAACGTATGTTGTTATGCGGTTTGACCGATAAAGATCTTCATAGAATATGTAGGAGCCAATATGAGCATCTAGGTTCCGCTATTGGTTACTGACCGGAGATGTGTCTCGGTCATGTATACATAGTTCTCGAACCCATAGGGTCTGCACGCTTAACGTTCTGTGATGATTTGTATTATGAGTTATGTGATTTGATGACCGAAGTTTGTTCGGAGTCCCGGATGAGATCGGGGACATGACGAGGAGTCTAGAAATGGTCGAGACGTAAAGATTGATATATTGGAAGGCTATATTCGGACATCGTAAAGGTTCCGAGTGATTGGGGTATTTTTCGGAGTACTGGAGAGTTACGGGAATTCGTATTGGGCCTTAATGGGCCATACGGGAAAGGAGAGAAAGGCCTCAAGGGTGGCCGCGCCCATTCCCCATGGACTGGTCCGAATTGGACTAGGGAAAGGGGGAGCCCTCTTCCTTCCTTCTCCTTCTCCCTTCCCTTTTTCCTATTCCATGTAGGAGGTTGAATTCTACTAGGACTAGGGAGTCCTAGTAGGACTCCACACTTTGGGCGCGCCCTATGAGGGTCGGCCTCCTCCTCCCTCCATCCTTTATATACGTGGCCAGGGGCACCCCATAGACACACAAGTTGATCATTGATCTCTTAGCCGTGTGCGGTGCCCCCCTCCACCATAATCCACCTCGGTCATATCGTAGCGGTGCTTAGGTGAAGCCCTATTCCGGTAACATCATCATCACCGTCATCACGCCGTCGTGCTGACGAAGTTGTCCCTCGACACTCAGCTGGATCATGAGTTCGTGGGACGTCACCGAGCCGAACGTGTGCAGATCGTGGAGGTGCCGTACTTTCGGTACTAGGATCGGTCGATCGTGAGGACGTACGACTACATCAACCGTGTTTTCATAATGCTTCCGCTTACGGTCTATGAGGGTACGTACACAATACTCTCCCCTCTCATTTCTATGCATCACCATGATCTTGCGTGTGCGTAGGAATTTTTTTGAAATTACTGCGTTCCCCACAGAAATGGGTAATCCGATGAGTGTTGAGGTTCGCGGCGGGTATCGTTATTTTATGATCTTCATAGATGATTTGAGCAGATATGGGTATATATACTTGATTAAACATAAGTCTGAAACATTTGAAAAGTTTAATGAATTTCAGAGTGAAGTGGAAAATCATCGTAACAAGAAAATAAAGTTTCTGCGATCTGATCATGGAGGAGAATATTTGAGTTATGAGTTTGGTCTTCATTTGAAACAATGTGGAATAGTTTCGCAACTCACGCCACCTGGAACACCATAACATAATGGTGTCTCCGAATGCCATAATCGTACTTTATTAGATATGGTGTGATCTACGATATCTCTTACCGATTTATCACTATCGTTTTGGGGTTATGCATTAGAGACAGCTGCATTCACGTTAAATAGGGCACCATCTAAATCCGTTGAGATGACACCATATGAACTTTGGTTTAGCAAGAAACCTAAGCTATCGTTTCTTAAAGTTTGGGGCTATGATGCTTATGTGAAAAAGTTTCAACCTGATAAGCTCGAACCCAAGTCGGAGAAATGTGTCTTCATAGGATACCCAAAGGAAACTGTTGGGTACACCTTCTATCACAGATCCGAAGGCAAGATATTTGTTGCTAAGAATGGATCCTTTCTAGAGAAGAGGTCTCTCTCGAAAGAAGTGATTGGGAGGAATGTAAAACTTGATGAGGTAATTGTACCTTCTCCCGAATTGGAAAGTAGTTCATCACAGAAATCAGTTCTAGTGATTCCTACACCAATTAGTAAGGAAGTTAATGATGATGATCATGAAACTTTAGATCAAGTTGCTACCGAACCTCATAGGTCAATCAGAATACTTTCCTCACCAGAGTGGTACGGTAATCCTGTTCTGGAGGTCATGTTACTTGACCATGATGAACCTAGGAACTATGAGGAAGCGATGATGAGCCCAGATTCCGCGAAATGGCTTGAAGCCATGAGATCTGAGATGAGATCCATGTATTAGAACAAAGTATGGACTTTGATTGACTTGCCCGTTGATCGGTGAGCCATTAAGAATAAATGGATTTTCAAGAGGAAGACGGACACTATTAGTAGTGTTACTATCTACAAAGCTCGAATTGTCGCAGAAGGTTTTCGACAAGTTCGAGATGTTGACTACAATGAGATTTTCGCACTCGTAGCGATGCTTAAGTCTGTCCGAATCATGTTAGCAATTGCCACATTTTACGAAATCTGGCAAATGGATGTCAAAACTGCATTCCTTAATGGATTTCTTAAAGAAGAGTTGTATATGATGCAATAAGAAGGTTATGTCAATCCTAAAGGTGCTAACAAAGTGTGCAAGCTCTAGTGATCCATCTATGGACTGGTGCAAGCATCTCGGAGTTGGAATATATACTTTGATAAAGTGATCAAAGCATATGGTTTTATACAGACTTGCGGTGAAGTATGTATTTACAAGAAAGTGAGTGGGAGCACTACAGCATTTCTGATAAATATATGTGAATGACATATTGATGATCGGAAATAATGTAGAATTTTCTGGAAAGCATAAAGGAGTGTTTGAAAAGAGTTTTTTAAAGAAATACCTCGATGAAGCTACTTACATATTGAGCATCAAGATCTATAGAGATAGATCAAGACGCTTGATATATTTTCACTGAGTGCATACATTGACAAGATTTTGAAGTAGTTCAAAATGAAAAAGTGAAAGAATGAGTTCTTGCCTGTGTTGCAAGGTGTGAAGTTGAGTAAAGACTCAAAACCCGACCACAACAGAAAATAGAAAGAGAATGAAAAGTCATTCCCTATGCCTCAGTCATAGGTTCTATAAAGTATACTATGTTGTGTACCAGACCTATTGTGTACCTCCCCATAAGTTTGGCAAGAGGGTACAATAGTGATCCAAGAGTGGATCACTAGACAGCGGTCCAAAATATCCTTAGTGGAATAAGGAAATGTTTCTCGTTATGCAGGTGACAAATAGTTCGTCATAAAGAGCTACGTCGATGCAAGCTTTCACACTGATCTGGATGACTCTAAGTCTCCATCTAGATACATATCGAAAGTGGGAGCAATTAGCTAGAGTAGCTCCGTGCAAAGCATTGTAGACATAGAAAATTGGCAAAATACATACGGCTCTGAATGTGGCAGACCCATTGACTAAATTTATCTCACAAGCAAAACATGATCACTCTTTGGGTGTTAATCACATAGCGATTGACTCTAGCAAACCCTTTGGGTGTTAGTCACATGGAGATGTGAACTAATCACATAAAGATGTGAACTATTGGTGTCAAATCACATGACTATGTGAACTAGATTATTGACCCTAGTGCAAGTGGGAGACTGAAGAAAATATGCCAATGAGTGGTGTTAAATCACAATGTAACTGGGTGATTATAAAGGTGCTCTACGGGTGTCTCCGGTGGTGTTTGTTGAGTTGGCATATATCGAGATTAGGATTTGTCACTCCGATTGTCAGAGAGGTATCTCTGGGCCCTCTCGGTAATGCACATCACTATAAGCCTGGGAGCAATGTGACTAATGAGTTAGTTGTGGGATGTTGCATTATGCAACGAGTAAAGAGACTTGCCGGTAACGAGATTGAACTAGGTATTGAGATACCGATGTTCGAATCTCGGGCAAGTAACATACCGATGACAAAGGGAACACCATATGTTGTTATGCGGTTTGACCGATAAAGATCTTCGTAGAATATGTAGGAGCCAATATGAGTATCCAGGTTTCGCTATTGGTTATTAACCGGAGATGTGTCTCGGTCATGTCTACATAGTTCTGAACCCATAGGGTCCGCACGCTTAACGTTCTGTGATGATTTGTATTATGAGTTATGTAATTTGATGACCGAAGTTTGTTCGGAGTCCCGGATGAGATCGGGGACATGACGAGGAGTCTAGAAATGGTTGATATGTAAAGATCGATATATTGGACGACTATATTCATACATCGGAAAGGTTCCGAGTGATTCGGGTATTTTCCGGAGTACCGGAGAGTTACGGGAATTCGTATTGGGCCTTAATGGGCCATACGGAAAAGGAGAGAAATGCCTCAAGGGTGGCTGCGCCCCTTCCCCATGGACTGGTCCGAATTGGACTAGGGAAAGGGGGGGCCTTCCTTCCTTCTCCTTCTCCCTTCCCTTTTTCCTATTCCATGTAGGAGGTTGAATCCTACTAGGACTAGGGCATCCTTGTAGGACTCCACACTTTGGGCGCGCCCTATGAAGGCCGGCCTCCTCCTCCCTCCATCCTTTATATACGTGGCCAGGGGGCACCCCATAGACACACAAGTTGATCATTGATCTCTTATCCGTGTGCGGTGCCCCCCTCCACCATAATCCACCTCAGTCATATCATAGCGGTGCTTAGGCGAAGCCTTGTTCCAGTAGCATCATCATCACCATCATCACACCGTCGTGCTAATGAAGCTCTCCCTCGACACTTTGCTGGATCGTGAGTTCGTGGGACGTCACTGAGCCGAACGTGTGCAGATCGTGGAGGTGTCGTACTTTCGGTACTAGGATCGGTCGATCGTGAAGACGTACGACTACATCAACCGCATTGTCATAACGCTTCCACTTACGGTCTACGAGGGTACGTAGACAATACTCTCCCCTCTTGCTGCTATGCATCACCATGATCTTGCGTGTGCCTAGGTTTTTTTTTGAAATTACTGCGTTCCCCAACAGGACAAGACCCATCTGTTATCTTAGCATAATGATCGTTTAGTTTTATTGCTATTGCTTTCTTCATGACTTATACATGTTCCTCTGACTATGAGATTATGCAACTCCCGAATACTGGAGGAACACCTTGTGTGCTATAAAACGTCACAACGTAACTGGGTGATTACAAAGATGCTCTATATGTGTCTCAGATGGTGTTTGTTGAGTTGGCATAGATCGGGATTAGGATTTGTCACTTCATGTATCGGAGAGGTATCTCTGGGCCCTCTCAGTAATGCACATCACTATGAGCCTTGCAAGCAATGTGACTAATGAGTTAGTTATGGGATGATGCATTACGGAATGAGTAAAGAGAGTTGCCGGTGACAAGATTGAACTAGGTATGATGATACCGACGATTGAATCTCGGGCACCGATGAAAAAGGGAACAACGTATGTTGTTATGCAGTTTGACCGATAAAGATCTTCGTAGAATATGTAGGAGCCAATATGAGTATCCAGGTTCCGCTATTGGTTATTGACCGAAGATGTGTCTCGGTCATGTCTACATAGTTCTCGAACCCGTAGGGTCCGCATGCTTAACGTTTGATGACAGTTTGTATTATGAGTTATCTGATTTGATGACCTAAGTTTGTTCGTAGTCCCAGATGAGATCATGGACATGACGAGGAGTCTCGAAATGGTCGAGACGTAAAGATTGATATATTGGAAGGTTATGTTTGGACACCGGAATGGTGTCGGAAAGGTTCAGACATTTATTAGAGTATTGGGGGTTACCGGGAACCCCCCGGGGAGTTAATGGGCCTTCATGGGACCTAGTGGAGAGAGGAGGCGGCAGCCAGGTGGAGGCGCGCGCCCCCCCAAGCCCAAACCGAATTGGACTAGGGTTGGGGGGTCCCCTTTCCTTCTCTCCTCCTCCTCCTCCTCCCCCCTTCTCCTAGTGGGAATAGGAAAGGGGGGGGTCAAATCCTACTTGGACCAGGAGTCCAAGTAGGACTCCCCTATGGCGCGCCCCCCTTGGGCCGGCCACCTCTCCTCCCCCCTTTATATACGTGGGAAGGGGCACCCCAAAGGGACAACATGTCTTCTCTTAACCGTGTGTGGTGCCCCCTCCACAGTTACACACCTCGGTCATATCGTTGTAGTGCTTAGGCAAAGCCCTGCGCCGGTAACTTCATCATCACTGTCACCATGCCATCGTGCTGACGAAACTCTCCCTCATCCTCAATTGGATCAAGAGATCGAGGGACATCATCGAACTGAATGTGTGATGAATGCGGATGTGTCGTATGTTCGATGCTTGGATCTGTTAGATCGCGAAGACATTCGACTACATCAACCGTGTTACTAAACGCTTCCACTTTCGGTCTACGGGGGTACGTTAACACACTCTTCCCGCTCATTGCTATGCACCTCCTAGATAGATCTTGCGTGATCATAGGAATTTTTTTGAAATATCGCGTTCCCCAACAATTAGAGCATTGTCCCATGTGAGGAAAGGATGATGGAAGCTATGATTCCCTCACAAGTTGGGATGAGTCTCCGGACTTTATAAAAAAATAAAAGAGGCCAAAGAAGCCCAAACAAAAAAATGAGAGAAAAGAGAGAAGGGACAATGTTACTATCCTTTTTTTTCACATGTGTGCTTTAAAGTAGCACCATGTTCTTCAAGATAGAGAGTCTCCTATTTTGTCACTATCATATACTAGTGGGAATTTCTCGTTATAGAACTTGGCTTGTATATTCCAATGATGGGCTTCCTCAAATTGCCCTAGGTCTCCGTGATCAAGCGAGTTGGATGCACACCCACTTAGTTTCTTTTTGAGCTTTCATACACTTATAGCTCTAGTGCATCCATTGCATGGTAATCCCTACTCACTCACATTGATATCTATTGATGGGCATCTCCATAGCCCGTTAATATGCCTAGTTGATGTGAGAATTTCTCCTTCTTTTTGTCTTCTCGACAACCACCATATTCTATTCCACCTATAGTGTTATATCCACGGCTCACGCTCATGTATTGCGTGAAAGTTGAAAACGTTTGAGAATACTAAAGTATGAAACAATTGCTTGACTAATACCGGGGTTGTGCATGATGAAGATGCAGCATACCCAGACTATATGATTTAGGGATAACTTTCTTTGGCCATGTTATTTTGAGAAGACATGATTGCTTTATTAGTATGCTTGAAGTATTATTGTTTTTACGTCAATATTAAACTTTTGTTTTGAATCTTATGGATCTGAATATTCATGCCACAATAAAGAAGATTACATGGATAAATATGTAGGTAGCATTCCACATCAAAAATTCTGTTTTTACCATTTACCTACTTGAGGATGAGCAGGAATAAAGCTTGGGAATGCTTAATATGCCTCCAACGTATCTATAATTTTTGATTGTTCCATGATATTATATTATCTGTTTTGGATGTTTTATATGCATTAATATGCTATTTTATATTATTTTGGGACTGACTTATTAACCTAGAGACCAGTGCCAGTTTTTGTGTTTTCCTTGTTTTTTGAGTTTTACAGAAAAGGAATATCAAATGGAGTCCAAATGGAATAAAACTTTTTTGATGCTTTTTCTTGGACTAGAAGACACCCAGAAGACTTGAAGAGGGGGCCAGAGGAGTCCCGATGAGGCCACAAGCCTCCTAGGCGCGCCCCCCTGAGGGCTTATGGGCCCCTCGAGTGTCCTCTAACCCTAATTCTTGCACAATAAATTCCCAAATATTCCAAAACCATCAAAGGCATCCACCAAAATACTTTTCTGCCGACGCAAGCCTCTGTTCCCATGAGATCCCATCTTGGGGCCTTTTCTGGCACCCTGCCGGAGGGGGATTCGATCATGGAGGGAATCTACATCAATCTTGCTGCCCTTCCGATGAACCGTGAGTAGTTTACCACGGACCTAAGGGTCCATAGCTAGTAGCTAGATGGCTTATTCTCTCTCTATGATCTTCAGTTCCATGTTCTCCTCGGTGTTCTTGGAGTTCTATCAGATGTAATATTCTTTTGCGGCGTGTTTGTCGAGATCCGGTGAATTGTACATTTATGATCAGATTATCTATGAATATTATTTTGAGTGTTTTTTGAAATATTTTATGCATGATCAAATATCTTTGTATTTCTCTTCGAATTATCAGTTTGGTTTGGCCAACAAGATTGGTTTTTCTTGCAATGGGAGAGGTGCTTAGTTTTGGTTTCAATCTTGTGGTGTCCTCACCCAGTGACATAGTAGGAGTAGCGAGTCACGTATTATATTGTTGCCATCAAGGGTAAAAAGATGGAGTTTTTATCATATTGCTTGAGTTTATTCCTCTACATCATGTCATCTTACTTAAGGCGTTACTCCATTCTTATGAACTTAATACTCTAGATGCATGCTGGTTAGCGGTTGATGTTGGGGAACATAGCAGAAATTCAAAATTTTCTACGCATCACCAAGATCAATCTATGGAGTAATCTAGCAATGAGGGGAAGGAGAGTGCATCTACATACCCTTGTAGATCGCTAAGCGGAAGCGTTCAAGTGAACGGGGTTGATGGAGTCGTACTCGCCGTGATCCAAATCACCGATGATCCTAGTGCCGAACGGACGGCACCTCCACGTTCAACACACATGCAGCCCGGTGACGTCTCCCATGCCTTGATCCAGCAAGGAGAGAGGGAGAGGTTGGGGAAGACTCCGTCCAGCAGCAGCACTACGGCATGGTGGTGGTGGAGGAGCGTGGTACTCCAGCAGGGCTTCGCCAAGCACCGCAAGAGACGAGGAGGGAGAGGGGTAGGGCTGCGCCAAGAAGGAGATGTTCTCGTGTGTATGGCAGCCCAAAACCCCACTATATATAGGGGAAAGGGAGGGGCTGCGTCCCCACCTAGGTTTCCATGCCCCAGGGGTGGCGGCCAGCCCTAGATCCCATCTAGGGGGGCGGCCAAGGGGGGAGAGAGGGGGGCGCACCACTAGGTGGGCCTTAGGCCCATCTGAGCCTAGGGTTTCCCCCTTTTCCCTTCTCTCTTTGCCTTGGGCCCTGGTGGGGGGCGCACCAGCCCACCTGGGGATGGTCCCCTCTCACACTTGGCCCACGCAGCCCTCTGGGGCAGGTAGCCCCACCCGGTGGACCCCCGGGACCCTCCCGGTGGTCCCGGTACGTTACCGATAGCACCCGAAACTTTTCCGGTGACCAAAACAGGACTTCCCATATATAAATCTTTACCTCCGAACCATTCCGGAACTCCTCGTGATGTCCGGGATCTCATCAGGGACTCCGAACAACATTCGGTAACCATGTATATCTGTTCCCTATAACCCTAGCGCCATCGAACCTTAAGTGTGTAGACCCTACGGGTTCGGGAACCATGCAGACATGACCGAGACACCTCTCCGGCCAATAACCAACAGCGGGATCTGGATACCCATGTTGGCTCCCACATGTTCCACGATGATCTCATCGGATGAACCACGATATCAAGGATTCAATCAATCCCATATTCAATTCCCTTTGTCTAGCGGTATTGTACTTGCCCAAGATTCGATCGTCGGTATCCGATACCTTGTTCAATCTCGTTACCGGCAAGTCTCTTTACTCGTTCCGTAACACATCATCCCGTGATCAACTCCTTGGTCACATTGCGCATATGATGATGTCCTACCGAGTGGGCCCAGAGATACCTCTCCATCACACGGAGTGACAAATCCCAGTCTCGATTCGTGCCAACCCAACAGACACTTTCAGAGATACCCGTAGTGTACCTTTATAGCCACCCAATTACGTTGTGACGTTTGACACACCCAAAGCATTCCTACGGTATCCGGGAGTTGCACAATCTCATGGTCTAAGGAAATGATACTTGACATTAGAAAAGCTTTAGCATACGAACTACATGATCTTTGTGCTAGGCTTAGGATTGGGTCTTGTCCATCACATCATTCTCCTAATGATGTGATCCCATTATCAACGACATCCAATGTCCATGGTCAGGAAACCGTAACCATCTATTGATCAACGAGCTAGTCAACTAGAGGCTTACTAGGGACATGGTGTTGTCTATGTATCCACACATGTATCTGAGTTTCCTATCAATACAATTCTAGCATGGATAATAAACGATTATCATGAACAAGGAAATATGATAATAACTAATTTATTATTGCCTCTAGGGCATATTTCCAACAGTCTCCCACTTGCACTAGAGTCAATAATCTAGTTCACATCGCTATTTGATTAACACCCAAGGTCACATCCCCATGTGACTAACACCCAAAGAGTTCTGGGTTTGATCATGTTATGCTTGTGAGAGAGGTTTTAGTCAACGGGTCTGCAACATTCAGACCCGTATGTACTTCGCAAATCTCTATGTCATCTTGTAGATGCAGCTACTACGCTATATTTGGAGCCATTTCAAATAACTGTTCTACTTGGAGCTATTCTAAATTGTTGCTCCATTATACGTATCTGGTATCTCTACTCAGAGCTATCCGGATAGGTGTTAAGCTTGCATCTACGTAACTCTTTACGTCGAACTCTTTATCACCTCCATAACCGAGAAACATATCCTTATTCCTCTAAGGATAATTTTGACCACTATCTGGTGATCTACCCCTAGATCATCTTTGTACCCTCTTGCCAGACATGTGGCAAGGCACACATCAGGTGCGGTACTCAGCATGGCATACCGTATAGAGCCTATGACAAAAGCATAGGGGACGACCTTCGTCCTTCCTCTTTCTTCTGCCGTGGTGGAGCTTTAAGTCTTAACTTCATACCTCACAACTCAGGCAAGAACTCCTTCTTTGACTGATCCATCTTGAACACCTTCAAGATCATGTCAAGGTATGTGCTCATTTGAAAGTAACATTAAGCGTTTTGATCTATCCTTATAGATCTTGATGCTCAATGTTCAAGTAGCTTAATCCAGGTTTTCCATGGAAAAACACTTTTCAAATAACCCTATATGCTTTCCAGAAATTCTACATCATTTCTGATCAACAATATGTCAACAACATATACTCATCCGAAATTCTATAGTGCTCCCACTCACTTCTTTGGAAATACAAGTTTCTCATAAACTTTGTATAAACCCAAAATCTTTGATCATCTCATCAAAGCGTACATTCCAACTCCGAGATGCTTACTCCAGTCCTTAGAAGGATTGATGGAGCTTTGCACACTTGTTAGCATCTTTCAGGATTGACAAAACCTTCCGGTTGTATCACATACAACCTTTCCTCAAGAAAATCATCGAGGAAACAATGGTTTTTGACATCCTATCTGCAAGATTTCATAAATAATGCAGTAATCGCTAATATAATTCCAACAGACTCTTAGCATCGTTACGAGTGAGAAAGTCTCATCGTAGTCAACTCCTTGAACTTGTCGGAAAACATCTTAATGACAAGTCGAGCTTTCTTAATGGTGATACTTACCATCATTGTCCGTCTTCATTTTAAAATCCATATGTACCTAACAGCCTTACGACCATCAAGTAGTTCTTCCAAAGTCTACACTTTGTTTTCATATATGGATCCTCTCTCGGATTTTATGGCCTCGAGCCATTTTGGAATCCAGGCGTCCACCATTGCTTCTCTATAGCTCGTAGGTTCATTGTTGTCTAGCAACATGACTTCCAAGACAGGATTACGTACCACTCTGAAGTAGTACGCATCCTTGTCATCCTACGAGGTTTGATAGTGACTTGATCTGAAGTTTCATGATCACTATCATAAGCTTCCACTTCAATTGGTGTAGGTGCCACAGGAACAACTCCCTGTGCCCTGCTACACACTAGTTGAAGTGACGGTTCAATAACCTCATCAAGTCTCCACCATCCTCCCACTAGATTCTTTCGAGAGAAACTTTTCCTCGAGAAAGGACCCGATTCTAGAAACAATCCTTTATTGCTTTCGGATCTAAGACAGGAGGTATACCCAATTGTTTTGGGTGTCCTATGAAGATGCATTTATCCGCTTTGGGTTCGAGCTTATCAGCCTGAAACCTTTTCACATAAGCGTCGCAGCCCCAAACCTTTTAACAAATGACAGCTTAGGTTTCTCTAAACCATAGTTCATACGATGTCATCTCATCGGAATTACATGGTGCCCTATTTAAAGTGAATGTGGTTGTCTCTAATGCCTAACCCATAAACTATCATGGTAATTCGATAAGAGACATCATGGTATGCATCATATCCAATAGGGTGCAGTTATGATGTTCGGACACACCATCACACTATGGTGTTCCAGGCTGTATTAGTTGTGAAACAATTTCCACAATGTCTTAATTCTGTGCCAAACTCGTAATTCAGATATTCATCTCTATGATCATATCATAGATATTTTATCCTCTTGTCACGAGGATCTTTCAACTTCACCCTGAAATTACTTGAACCTTTCAATAATTCAGACTCGTGATTCATCAGGTAAATATACTCAACATCTACTCAAATCATCTGTGAAGTAAGAACATAACGATATCCACTACACGCCTCAACAGTCATTGGACTGCACACATCAAAATGTATTACTTCCAACAAGTTGCTTTCTAGTTCCATCTTACTGAAAATGAGGCCTTTCAGTCATCTTGTCTATGTGGTATGCTTTGCATGTCTCAAGTGATTCAAAATCAAGTGAGTCCAAAGATCCATCAACATGGAGCTTCTTCATGTGTTTTATACCATTGTGACTAAAATTGCAGTGCCACAAGTATGTGGTACTATCATTACTATCTTATATCTTTTGGCATGAACATGTGTATCACTACGATCGGGATTCGATAAACCATTCATTTTAGGTGCAAGACCATTGAAGGTATTATTCAAATAAACAGAGTAACCATTATTCTCCTTAAATGAATAACCGTATTGCAATAAACATAATCCAATCATGTCTATGCTCAACGCAAACACCAAATAACAATTATTTAGGTTTAACACCAATCCCGATGGTAAACGGAGCGTGCGATGCTTGATCACATCAACCTTGGAAACACTTCCAACACATATCATGGTCTCACCTTTGACTAGTCTCCGTTTATTCCGTAGCCTTTCATTTCGAGTTACCAACACTTAGCAACCGAACCGGTATCTAATACCCTGCTGCTACTAGGAGTACTAGTAAAGTACACATTTAATATAATGTATGTCCAATACATACTTCTTTCAACCTTGCCAGCCTTCTCATCTACCAAGTATCTAGGGTGGTTCTGCTTTAGTGACCGTTCCCCTCATTACAGAAGCACTTAGTCTCGGGCCTGGGTTCAACTTTGGGTTTCTTCACTAAAGCAGCAACTGATTTGTCGTTTCATGAAGTATCCCTTTCTTGCCCTTCTTGAAACTAGTGGTTTTACTAACCATCAACAATTGATGCTCCTATTTGATTTCTATTTTCGCGGTGTCGCGAATAGCTCAAGGATCATATCTATCCCTGATATGTTATAGTTCATCACGAAGCTCTAGTAGCTTGGTGGCAGTGACTTTGGAGAACCATCACTATCTCATCTGGAAGATTAACTCCCACTCAATTCAAGCGATTCTAGTACTCATACAATCTAAGCACATGCTCAATGATTGAGCTTTTCTCCTTAATGTGCAGGCTTAAGAAACTTGTCAAAGGTCTCATACCTCTTGACGTGGGCACTAGCCTGAAATCCCAATTTCAGTCCTTGGAACATCTCATATGTTCTGTGATGTTTCAAAACTGTCTTTGGTGCCTCAATTCTAAACCATTTAGCATTACTATCATGTAGTCATCAAAACGTGTATGTCAGATGTTCGCAACATCCACAAATGACGTTCGAGGTTCAGCACACTGAGCGGTGCATTAAGGACATAAGCCTTCTATGAAGCAATGAGGACAATCCTCAGTTTACGGACCAAGTCTGCATAATTTCTACTATCAACTTTCAACTAAATTTTCTCTAGGAACATATCCAAACAGTAGAACTGAAGCACAAGCTACGACATAATTTGCGAAGACCTTTTGACTATGTTCAGGACAATTAAGTTCATATTATGAACTCCCACTCAGATAGACATCCCTCTACTCATCTAAGTGATTACATGATCCGAGTCAACTAGGCCGTGTCCGATCATCACGTGAGATGGACTAGTCATCATCGGTGAACATCTTCATGTTGATCGTATCTACCATACGACTCATGCTCGACCTTTCGGTCTCTTGTGTTCCGAGGCCATGTCTGTACATGCTAGGCTCGTCAAGTCAACCTAAGTGTTTTGCGTGTGTAAATCTATCTTACACCCGTTGTATGTGAACGTTAGAATCTATCACACCCGATCATCACGTGGTGCTTCGAAACGACGAACTTTCGCAATGGTGCACAGTTAGGGGGAACACTTTCTTGAAATTTTAATTAGGGATCATCTTATTTACTATCGTCGTTCTAAGCAAATAAGATGCAAAAACATGATAAACATCACATGCAATCAAAAAATGACATGATATGGCCAATATCATTTTGCTCCTTTTGATCTCCATCTTGTGGGGCTCCATGATCATCATCGTCACCGGCATGACACCATGATCTCCATCATCATGATCTCCATCATCGTGTCTCCATGAAGTTGTCTCGCCAACTATTACTTCTACTACTATGGCTAACGGTTTAGCACTAAAGTAAAGTAATTACATGGCGTTGTTCATTGACACGCAGGTCATACAATAAATTAAGACAACTCCTATGGCTCCTGCCGGTTGTCATACTCATCGACATGCAAGTCGTGATTTCTATTACAAGAACATGATCAATCTCATACATCACATATCATTCATCACATTCTTTTGGCCATATCACATCACATAACATACCCTGTAAAAACAAGTTAGACGTCCTCTAATTGTTGTTTGCATGTTTTACGTGGCTGCTATGGGTTTCTAGCAAGAACGTTTCTTACCTACGCAAAAACCACAACGTGGTATGTCAATTGCTATTTACCCTTCATAAGGACCCTTTTCATCGAATCCGATCCGACTAAAGTGGGAGAGACTGGCACCCGCTAGCCACCTTATGCAATAAGTGCATGTCAGTCGGTGGAACCTGTCTCACGTAAGTGTACATGTAAGGTCGGTCCGGGCCGCTTCATCCCACAATACCGTCGAAACAAGATTGGACTAGTAACGGTAAGCATATTGAACAAAATCAACGCCCACAACAACTTGTGTTCTACTCGTGCAAAGAAACTACGCATAAACCTAGCTCATGAAGCCACTGTTGGGGAACGTAGCAGAAATTCAAAATTTTCTACGCATCACCAAGATCAATCTATGGAGTAATCTAGCAACGAGGGGAAGGAGAGTGCATCTACATACCCTTGTAGATCGCTAAGCAGAAGCGTTCAAGTGAACGGGGTTGATGGAGTCGTACTCGCCGTGATCCAAATCACCGATGATCCTAGTGCCGAATGGACGACACCTCCGCGTTCAACACACATGCAGCCCGGTGACGTCTCCCATGCCTTGATCCAGCAAGGAGAGAGGGAGAGGTTGGGGAAGACTCCGTCCAGTAGCAGCACTACGGCCTGGTGGTGGTGGAGGAGCGTGGTACTCCAGCAGGGCTTCGCCAAGCACCGCAAGTGACGAGGAGGGAGAGGGGTAGGGCTGCGCCAAGAAGGAGATGTTCCCGTGTGTATGGCAGCCCAAAACCCCACTATATATAGGGGAAAGGGAGGGGCTCCGCCCCCACCTAGGTTTCCACCCCCCAGGGGTGGCGGACAGCCCTAGATCTCATCTAGGGGGGTGGCCAAGGGGGGAGAGAGGGGGGGCGCACCACTAGGTGGGCCTTAGGCCCATCTGAGCCTAGGGTTTCCCCCTTTTCCCTTCTCTCTTCGCCTTGGGCCCTGGTCGGGGGGGCGCACCAGCCCACCTGGGGCTGGTCCCCTCTCACACTTGGCCCACGCAGCCCTCTGGGGCAGGTAGCCCCACCTGGTGGACCCCCGGGACCCTCCCGGTGGTCCCGGTACGTTACCGATAGCACCCGAAACTTTTCCGATGACCAAAACAGGACTTCCCATATATAAATCTTTACCTCCGGGCCATTCCGGAACTCCTCGTGATGTCCGGGATCTCATATGGGACTCCGAACAACATTCGGTAACCACGTATATCTATTCCCTATAACCCTAGCGTCATCGAACCTTAAGTGTGTAGACCCTACGGGTTCGGGAACCATGCAGACATGACCGAGACACCTCTCTTGCCAATAACCAACAGCGGGATCTGGATACCCATGTTGGCTCCCACATGTTCCACGATGATCTCATCGGATGAACCACGATGTCGAGGATTCAATCAATCCCGTATTCAATTCCCTTTGTCTAGCGGTATTGTACTTGCCCGAGATTCGATCGTCGGTATCCGATACCTTGTTCAATCTCGTTATCGACAAGTCTCTTTACTCGTTCCGTAACACATCATCCCTTGATCAACTCCTTGGTCACATTGCGCATATGATGATGTCCTACCGAGTGGGCCCAGAGATACCTCTCCGTCACACGGAGTGACAAATCCCAGTCTCGATTCGTGCCAACCCAACAGACACTTTCGGAGATACCCGTAGTGTACCTTTATAGCCACCCAGTTACGTTGTGACGTTTGACACACCCAACGCATTCCTACGGTATCCGGGAGTTGCACAATCTCATGGTCTAAGGAAATGATACTTGACATTAGAAAAGCTTTAGCATACGAACTACACGATCTTTGTGCTAGGCTTAGGATTGGGTCTTGTCCATCACATCGTTCTCCTAATGATGTGATCCCGTTATCAATGACATCCAATGTCCATGGTCAGTAAACCGTAACCATCTATTGATCAACGAGCTAGTCAACTAGAGGCTTACTAGGGACATGGTGTTGTCTATGTATCCACACATGTATCTAAGTTTCCTATCAATACAATTCTAGCATGGATAAGAAACGATTATCATGAACAAGGAAATATGATAATAACTAATTTATTATTGCCACTAGGGCATATTTCCAACAGTTGATGTGTGGAGTAATAGTAGTAGATGCAGAATTGGTTCAGTCTACTTGACACGGAGATGATGCCTATATTCATGATCATTGTCTTGGATATCGTCATAAGTTTGTGCTATTCTATCAGTTGCTCGACGGTAATTTGTTTACCCACCGTATGTTTTCTTTCAGGAACCTATGGCCCCTGGGTCTATTTTCCCTCATATATTTTCCGATCTATAAACCAAAAAACCCAAAAATATCTTACTGCAATTTATTTAGATTTACTTTAGTTTGCTCTTTTATTTATCTTTTATACCTACCTCTTTTAGATCTCACTCTTATTCGTGACCGTGAAGGGATTGACAATCCCTTTTTCACGTTAAGTGCAAGAGTTTGTTAGTTTGTGAAGGTGCATAGATTGGAGACTTGCTTGTGCCTCCTACTGGATTGATACCTTGGTTCTTGACTGAGGGAAATACTTATATCTACTTTGCTGCATCACCCTTTCCTCTTCAAGGGAAAAAATCAATGCAAGCTCTAGAAGTAGCAAACTTACACACACAAAACACATAAAATATAAAAGAAATTGCGGAAGTTTGAGAGCGTGGAGATCGTTTTTGAGTAAAAGACGACATATGGTGAATCTTATTCCTTGGCTCGCAATAGCATAGACATATTTGGCTAAACCACTCACCTTAGGTGGCATATTCCCGTGGACATGAACTTTTAAATGTATGAAGCATAATAAGTTCTAAAAAAGTAACTCATCTTTAATTTTACCACCATAATTTCTCATTTTTTTAATAATTCCCTCTCAAAGGTAGCGCATCCTCGCAAGGAATATTAGATATGCAAGTACAACCTTCAGATTGGAATATAAGTCTGACACGATAATTTTGGTCATCAATTTAACTACCGCAAAAGATATACATCTAGAAACTTAATTGGACAACGAATAGAAGGTAGCAAATCGAATTGAATATAAGTACTCTATCCTGGACACTACTTGTTTTGATAAATGTTGATATGTATATATTGCATGTTTATTTCTTGTACAAAAAGCCCTCCTCCTTGTATAGATGAGGACGTGGCTCTCCTATGTACTTATACATACGTGCATATGCACCCGGTCAATATATCATGAGTTGCACATATCTTCTACATGGTATCAGCCTCCCTTCGATCCTCCCCCGTCGCTGGCTCCCTTACCGTCGTCGCAACCTCCCCACCCCTCCCTCGCGCTACCCACGCCCCCCCCCACCCCTCCCTCACGTCGCACACCATCAACCCTAGCCGCTACTCACGCCACCTGACCTAAACCCTAATCGCTAGCTTCGGCGTGCTGCCACCACCACAACACCCCATCACCATGTCTGAGTCTGTTCTCTCCCATGGCACCAACCCCTCCAACCCCTTTGCCTCCTCTGGTTCCACCGCCTCAACCCCTGATCCGGCCTTTATCCGCTACGAGCCCATCAAGCGTCGTGTCCCGGTCATCCTCTCTCACAAGCAGGCCAATTTTTATGCATGGAAGACATACTTCAATCTCCTCTTTCGTGAGTATAATCTGCAGGATCACATCGATGGCACCGCCAACTTGTTCTTCATGAACCGCGACACCGATTGGTAGGCGATCAATGCCACCATCATCCGGTGGCTCTTCCTCACCGTATCCAAAGACACCTCCCACATTGTCGTTTGCGACAAGGATGGTGCATGCATAGTGTGGAACAAGATTGTCAGGCTCTTCACCGACAAGAAGCTCCAATGGATCGTCTTCCTACGACATGAGTTCTTCGGTTGTCACCAAAACGACTCCTCCGTCGACGACTTCTACATGCGCCTCAAGACCCTCTCCGACGAGCTCAACGACATCGGCTTCAAAGTTGGCGACGAGCTGCTCCTCTCCACCCTCACCGCCAGCCTCAACAAGGACCTCGGCAACGCCGCCTCCAACCACACCCTCATGGCAAACCCTAATTTCGAGAAGGCGGTGGCGCATCTTCATCGCGAGGAACGACGGCTGAAGCATCTTCACTCCCAAGCCGTCCACAATGCCTTCGTCGTCGGCTACTCGCGCGGCGGCCCTGCCACTCCCGCGGCGGTGCCCGCTAGCTCCTTCACGGCTTCGTTCTAGCCGCCTCGGCCTCCGGCGCCCACTGCCCCGACCGGCGCCTACGGCGTCCCCTACTAGCCACGGCCTCCAGCTCCCGCGACGCCTCCTCCACATCAGCCACAACAGCAGCTGCTGCAACGCCCGTGGTCGTGGGAACGGCCAGCAGCGCCCCAACTCCGGCTCCCAGGGGAACCCTCAGCGCACCGGCCAACAACATCCAACACCGCCATGGAGTGGAGGCCATAACCCATGGACTAGGGTAGTGCATGCCTACACCATGCCCGTGCCCCGTCCACACGCTCCCAGCCTCCCCGGGCCCAGGCCGTCCGGCCACCAGGCTTTCTTCGTCGCGCCACAGCTGGGTCCGGCGGCAGCCCCAGCGTCGTACTACCCTACTGCTCTGGTTGGCTATGGTGGGATAAACCCTAGCGCCGGGCTGCCAGACTACCAGGGCTATCTCGCCCCACCAGTTGTGTCGGTCTTTTATGACCAGCCTTGCTTAGTGCACTCCAACACCAGCCACAGCCCGGCTCCTATTCCGGAGGTGGAGACTGGTTCATGGACACCGGTGCCTCTTCGCACATGGCCGCTTACCCGGGTAATTTTTCCTATGCATCTCCTATCCACACTTCTTCTCGTATCATTGTCGGTAATGGTGCTGGTCTCCCTATCACTCATATTGGCTCCACTAATTTTCCTTCCAACTCTCGACCACTATATCACAATAACATTCTTGTGTCTCCTGAACTTATTCAGAACTTAGTTTGTGTTCATAAGCTTTCTTGTGATAACTCTGTAACTTTGGAATTTGACGAGGTTGGTTTTTCTGTAAAGGAAGCCCTCACCCGGATGGTTCTTCACCATTGTGACACCCCCGACGACATGTACTCCATCCAGCTACCATCATCCTCCCATGCTGGACCCATCACTTTTTCTGTCGGCGTCGCCCTTTGGCATACCTGCCTTGGTCATCCTAGCTCCACCGCACTTCGCCAAATTATGAAGGATTTTTCTTTCACATGTAATAAAATGGATGCCCATTCTTGTCACGCATGCCGCCTAGGGAAATATGTTCGTCTACCTTTAGTTCTTCATCCACATTTGCATCGTTAACTTTTGAGTTGATTCATAGTGATGTTTGGACTTCTCCCATTCCTAGTAATACTGGTTTTTCATACTATCTTGTAATTTTGGATGACTATTCTCACTTTGTGTGGACTTTTCTGTTGCATAAGAAATATGATGTCGCCGCCACTCTCACCGCCTTTTACTCTTACATCTCTACACAATTTGGTTGTCCTATTCTATCTTTACAAACTAAAAGCGGGAAGTATTTCGACAACACTACCATCCGCCCCCTTCTCTCCACTCACGACACTATTTTTCGCCTCACATGTCCTTACACTTCACAGCTGAAAGGTAGGGCTGAGCACATCCTTCGCACACTCAATGATTGTGTCTGCACCCTCCTTTTTCATGCATATATGCCTTACTGCTTCTGATCCGATGCCCTCGCCATCGCCACCCTTCTCATAAACCTTTGTCCTTGCAACACTCACTGGAACTTTGCACCGCACCATCTTCTCTTTGGGTCTCCTCCATCCTATGATGGTCTTCGTATTTTGAACTGTCTTTGTTACCCTAGTATTGCCGCCACCTCCCCTCATAAACTTGCCCCTCGCTCTCTTCCTTGTGTCTTCCTTGGTTACCCGGCTAACACGAAGGGCTATCTTTGCTATGATCCGGTCTCTCACCGTGTCATCACATCCTAGCATGTTTATTTCGACAAACTTCGTTTTCTGTTTCAACAGGAATAGGAGGTGGCTTCGTCGCCGATGCTCGGTCCTTAATTTACTGATAGCTCCCCTCATGGTCTTCTACTAGGGCATGGTGCACCCCCGGTCCATGCGGCTCCGATCTGGACGCCACCGGTTGCTTCCTCACTGGCCTCTCTGGCATCACCGGCACCGCCGGCCTCTTTGCTGGCGCCCATGGCCTCGCCGGTCTCCTCACCGGCGCCTCTGGCAGACTTGTCGGCATCCTCGCCGGTGTCTACACCAGCCTCTATCGGGTCTACTTCGGTCCCCGCACCTCCTGGAGAGGCGGCCACTTCCGGGGCTGACGTCGTGGCTTCTCAACCCGCTGTCCCCATCACCCGTGCCCGCATGGGCGTTCAAGGACCGAACCTTTAGTACTCCTCGGCTGAGTACACCTGTGTAGCTTCAAGGGTGCCTCTGTCACCCCTGCCGACCTCCGCTCGCACTACTCTTCGCGTCCCTTTGTGGTTCGCCGCGATGAAGGAGGAATTCGATGCTTTGCAGCGTAATCACACTTGGCGGCTTGTCCCACGTCCCCGCAACGCCAACATCATTACCAGGAAGTTGGTCTTCAAGCACAAGCTTCATCGCGATGGTACCCTCGACCGCTACAAAGCGCATTGGGTCATGTGGGGTTTTCGTTAGCGCGCCGGTGTCGACTTCACAGATACCTTTGCCCGGGTTGTTAAACCTGGGACGATTCGTACCGTTCTTCAGCTCGTGGTGTCCCGCTCCTGGCCGGCGCACCAGATGGATGTCTCCAATGCCTTCCTCCATGGCCACTCATACGTCTCCAACGTATCTATAATTTTTGATTGCTCCATGCTATATTATCTACTGTTTTAGGCAATATTGGGCTTTATTATCCACTTTTATATTATTTTTGGGACTAACCTAATAACCGGAGGCCCAGCCAAGATTTGTTGTTTTATGCCTATTTCAGTATTTCGAGGAAAAGGAATATCAGACGGAGTCAAAACAGAACGAAATCAACTGGAGAAGTTAATTTTGGAAGGAAACCAATCTGTTGGGCTTGGAGTGCACGTCAGGGGATTCCCGGGCTGCTCACGAGGGTGGGGGCGTGCCCCTCCCCCCCTACCTCATGAGCACCCCGGAGGTCCACCGACGTACCCCTTGCACCCATATATACCTACGTACCCTAAAACTTCCAGTACAGAACCTAGATCGGGAGTTCCGCCGCCGCAAGCCTCCAGAGCCACGAAAAACCAATTGGGACCCCTTTCCAGTACCCTGCCGGAGGGGGGGATCCATCTCCGGTGGCCATCTTCATCATCCCAGTGCTATCCATGACGAGGAGGGAGTAGTTCACCCTCGGCGCTGAGGGTATGTACTAGTAGCTATGTGTTTGATCTCTCTCTCTCGTGTTCTCTCTCGTGTTCCCTCTATGGCACGATCTTGATGTATCCCGAGCTTTGCTATTGTAGTTGGATCTTATGATGTTTCTCCCCCTCTACTCTCTTGTGATGAATTGAGTTTCCCCTTTGAAGTTATCTTATCGGATTGAGTCTTTATGAGAACACTTGATGTATGTCTTGGTGATCAACTTGCGGGTTTCGTGACATTGGGAACTTATGCATAGTGGTTGGCACACGTTCTTGATTCTACGGTAGAAACTTTGGGGCACTCTTTGAAGTACTTTTATGTTGGTTGGATAAATCTGAGATTGTGTGATGCATATCGTATAATCATGCCCACGGATACTTGAGGTGACAATGGAGTATCTAGGTGACATTAGGGTTTTGGTTGATTTGTATCTTAAGGTGTTATTCTAGTACGAACTCTTTTATAGATTGATCCGAAAGAATAGCTTTGTGGTGATTTCGTACCCGACCATAATCTCTACGTTTGTTCTCCGCTATTAGTGGCTTTGGAGTGACTCTTTGTCGCATGTTGAGGGCTTGTCATATGATCTATCTATGTTATTATTGTTGAGAGAACTTACACTAGTGAAAGTATGAACCCTAGGCCTTGTTTCCTATCATTGCAATACCGTTTACGCTCACTTTTACCGCTCGCTACCTTGCTGTTTTTATATTTTCAGATTACAAAAACCCATATCTACCATCCATATTGCACTTGTATCACCATCTCTTCGCCGAACTAGTGCACCTATACAATTTACCGTTGTATTGGGTGTGTTGGGGACACAAGAGACTTTTTGTTATTTGGTTGCAGGGTTGTTTGAGAGAGACCATCTTCCTCCTACGCCTCTCGCGGATTGATAAACCTTAGGTCATCCACTTGAGGGAAATTTGCTACTGTCCTACAAACCTGTGCACTTGCAGGCCCAACAACGTCTACAAGAAGAAGGTTGTGTAGTAGACATCAAGCTCTTTTCTGGCGCCGTTGCCGGGGAGGCTAGGTAAGTGAAGGTATATCTTTAGATCTTGCAATCGAATCTTTTTGTTTCTTGTTTTAGCACTAGTCTAGTTTATAAAAGAAAACTACCAAAAAAATGGAATTGAGTTTGTCTCATACGCTTCATCTTTTTAATATCTTTCGTGAGTATGATGGAAAGGATAATTGTGCTCAAGTGCTAGAAGAAGAAATCTCTAAATTGTTTGGCACTAAATCTTTGAATGATGAGCATGATTGCAATGTTGTTAGTATGAACTCCTTGAATATCCATAGTACTAATGATGATTGCTCTAGTCATGATGAAAATATCTCTCATAAGCATGTCAACTTTTGTGGAGTGCATGTTTGCATGAACACACCAAATAAAGAAGATATATATTGCAAGAGGCATAAGTACTTAGAAACCAAATTGTTGCAAGAAGAGCTAGATGAATGTGCTGAAAGATTCAATATTTTTCGTGCCCCTTGTGAACTTTGCAATGAACATGGTCATTTAAAGCTCCGATGCTATTTGTTTCATGATCAAGTCGTGTCCAAATATTGTGATAATTTGATTACCCTTGAGCATCATAAAGAACTTAGCCTTCTTTTGGGTTATGAAGAAATGAAACGTATAACTGAGGGTATTCCAAAATTTAATCTTGATAGATTTCTTGATTTTGATCTAGAAAAGATTTATATGTATTGTGCGGTGAATTGCATTGAAAATCCTTATATTGCCAATTACATAAAGAAAAGAAAACAAATAGAAGATGAAGAGAATACTAATGAAAGGGAAGAGACTTCCCAATCTCCTCCTATTATTTCTTATGATGAATCAGGTAACGAGGAGGAGCTTTCTATTCAACCAATCTCATCAATAAGGAGCTCAAAGAGGAAGGTTGAACCTACACATAATGTGAAGAAGAAAAAGAAAAGAAGGAGAAACAAAGGTAAAAAGGTATCCCTTCCAAAGGATGTTGCTCCTACTACTTGTGATAATGATAATTGCTATACTATTGGTGCTATCCATACTATTAATGATGAGAGTGATTATGCTTATGATATGAAAAGGCCCAAGCTTGGGGAAGCTATGTTTGATGAGAATGACATATTTGAGAATATATTTGCTGAAATTAATGTTTGTCCCAAGCTTGGGGATGCTACGTTTAGTGAAGAAGATATTTTTAGTCCCCCAAGCTTTGATGAGCAAATTTATTATGATGAAAGCATGCCTCCTATCTATGATGATTATTGTGATGACACGTATGCTTTAAAGAATAATGATAACCATGAAACTTGTCATCTTGATCTTAATTTTCAATCACATGATAGTTATTTTGTTGAGTTTGCTCCCACTATTATTCATGAGAAGAATTTTGCTTATGTGGAGAGTTGTAAATTTTCTATGCAAGTAGATCATGAAAAGAATGCTTTAGGTGCTGGTTATATTGTTGAATTCATTCATGATGCTACTGAAAATTATTATGAGGGAGGAACATATGCTTGTAGGAATTGCAATAATATCAAGTTTCCTCTCTATGTGCTTAAAGTTTTGAAGTTATGCTTGTTTTACCTTCCTATGCAAGTTGATTATTGTTCCCATAAGTTGTTTGCTCACAAAATCCCTATGCATAGGAAGTGGGTTAGACTTAAATGTGCTAGTCATATTCTTCATGATGCTCTCTTTATGTTTCAATTCTTATCTTTTATGTGAGCATCATTGAAATCATAATGCCTAGCTAGGGGCGTTAAACGATAGCGCTTGTTGGGAGGCAACCCAATTTTATTTTGTTTTTTTTTTTGGTTCTGTTTAGGAATAAATAATCCATCTAGATTCTGTTTAGATGTGGTTTTATCTTTTAATTAGTGTTTGTGCCAAGTTAAACCTATTAGATCTTCTTGGAAGATAGTTATTTGATCTTGCTGTAATTTCCAGAATCTTTGCGCTCAGTGCCCGAATTGTCAAAAATCACCAGAACGTGATAAAATAGTGATTCCAATTGCTGCTGATCAATAAACAAATTTCCCAGGTCGTCTAATTTTGGTAGAATTTTTGGGTTCCAGAAGTTTGCGTTAGTAACAGATTACTACAGACTGTTCTGTTTTTGACAGATTCTGTTTTGCGTGTGTTGTTTGCTTATTTTGATGAATCTATGGCTAGTAAAATAGTTTATAAACCATAGAGAAGTTGGAATACAGTAGGTTTAACACCAATACAAATAAAGAACAAGTTCACTACAGTACCTTAAAGTAGTCTTTTGTTTTCTTTCTCTAACGGAGCTCACGAGATTTCTATTGAGTTTTGTGTTGTGAAGTTTTCAAGTTTTGGGTGAATTCTTTTGATGGATTATGGAACAAGGAGTGGCAAGAGCCTAAGCTTGGGGATGCCCATGGCACCCCCAAGATAATCCAAGGACACCAAAAAGTCAAAGCTTGGGGATGCCCCGGAAGGCATCCCCTCTTTCGTCCACTTCCATCGGTAATTTACTTGGAGCTATATTTTTATTCATCACATGATATGTGTTTTGCTTGGAGCGTCTTGTATTATTTGTGTCTTTGCTTGTTAGTATACCACAATAATCCTTGCTGTACACACCTTTTGAGAGAGCCATGTATGAATTGAAATTTGTTAGAATACGCTATGTGCTTCACTTATATCTTTTGAGCTTGATAGTTTACTCTATGTGCTTCACTTATATCTTTTTGAGCGTGACAATTTTTGCTCTAGTGCTTCACTTAGATCTTTTAGAGCACGGTGGTGGTTTGTTTTAAAGAAACTTGATCTCTCATGCTTCACTTAGATTATTTTGAGAGTTGTTAATAGCATGGTAATTTGCTTAATGTTAATATACTTGGTATTCAAGATATGTGAAACTTTCTTTTTAGTGGGTTGAATACTAAGATAAGTTTGATGCTTGATAATTGTTTTGAGATATGGAGGTGATAATATCATAGTCGTGCTAGTTGAATAGTTGTGAATTTGAGAAATACTTGTGTTGAAGTTAGCAAGTCCCGTAGCATGCATGTATGGTTAAAGTTGTGCAACAAATTTGAAGCATGAAGTGTACCTGGCTTGTGCATCCTTATGAGTGGCGGTCGGGGACGAGCGATGGTCTTTTCCTACCAATCTATCCCCCTAGGAGCATGCTCATAGTACTTGATTTTTGATGACTTCTAAATTTTTGCAATAAGTATATGAGTTCTTTTGACTAATGTTGAGTCCATGGATTATACACACTTTTACCTTTCCGCCATTTGCTAGCCTCTTCGGTACCATGCATTGCCCTTTCTCACATTGAGAGTTGGTGCAAACTTCGCCGGTGCATCCAAACCCCGTGATATGATACGCTCCTTCACACATAAACCTCCCTATATCTTCCTCAAAACAGCCACCATACCTACCTATCATGGCATTTCCATAGCCATTCCGAGATATATTGCCATGCAACTTCCATCATCATCATCATCATGACATGCTTTACTTTTGTCATATTGCCATTGCATGATCTTGTAGTTGACATGTATTTGTGGCAAAGCCACCATGCATTATTTTTCATACATGTCACTCTCGATTCATTGCACCATCCCGGTACACCGCCGGAGGCATTCATATAGAGTCATATCTTGTTCTAGTATCGAGTTGTAATCATTATGTTGTAATCAATAGAAGTGTGATGATCATCATTATTAGAGAATTGCCCAATCAAAAAAAAGAGAAAGGCCAAAAATAAAGGAAAAAAAGAAAGGCCCAAAAAAGAGAAAATAAAAAGGGCAATGCTACTATCTCTTTTCCCACACTTGTACTTCAAAGTAGCACCATGATTTTCATATAGTGAGTCTCATAAGTTGTCTTGTTCATACTAGTGGGAATTTTTCATTATAGAACTTGGCTTGTATATTCCAACGATGGCCTTCCTCAAAATGCCCTAGGTCTTCATGAGAAAGCAAGTTGGATGCACACCCACTAGTTTTCTTTTGTTGAGCATTCTTAGCTCTAGTGCATCCGTTGCATGGCAATCCTTACTCCTTGCATTAACATCAATTGATGGGCATCTCCATAGCTCATTGATTAGCCTCGTTGATGTGAGACTTTCTCCTTTTTTGTCTTCTCCACACAATCCCCATCATCATATTCTATACCACCCATAGTGCTATGTACACGGCTCGCACTCATGTATTGCGTGAAGGTTGAAAAAGTTTGAGATTATTTGAGTATGAAACAATTGCTTGGCTTGTCATCGGGGGTATAGAAGTTGGGAACATCTTTGTGTGACGAAAATGAAGCATAGCCTAACTATATGATTTTGTAGGGATGAACTTCCTTTGGCCATGTTATTTTGAGATGACATAATTGTTTGATTAGTATGCTTGAAGTATTATCATTTTTTATGTCAATATGAACTTTTGTCTTGAACCTTTCGGATCTGAATATTCATATCACAAGTAAGAAGATTTACATTGAAATTATGCCAAGTAGCACTCCGCATCAAAAATTCTTTTTTTATCATTTACCTACTCGAGGACGAGCAGGAATTAAGCTTGGGGATGCTTGATACGTCTCCAACGTATCTATAATTTTTGATTGCTCCATGCTATATTATCTACTGTTTTAGGCAATATTGGGCTTTATTATCCACTTTTATATTATTTTTGGGACTAACCTATTAACTGAAGGCCCAGCCCAGATTTGCTGTTTTATGCCTATTTCAGTATTTCGAGGAAAAGGAATATCAGACGGAGTCAAAACGGAATGAAATCAACTAGAGAAGTTAATTTTGGAAGGAAACCAATCTGTTGGGCTTTGGGTGCACGTCAGGGGATTCCCGGGCTGCCCACGAGGGTGGGGGCGCGCCCCTCCCCCTTGGGCGCGCCCCCCTACCTTGTGAGCACCCCGGAGGTCCACCGACGTACCCCTTCCACCCATATATACCTACGTACCCTAAAACTTCCAGAACAGAACCTAGATCGGGAGTTCCGCTGCCGCAAGCCTCTAGAGCCACGAAAAACCAATCGGACCCCTTTCCGGTACCCTGCCGGAGGGGGGCATCCATCTCCGGTGGCCATCTTCATCATCCCGGCGCTATCCATGACGAGGAGGGAGTAGTTCACCCTCGGGGCTGAGGGTATGTACCAGTAGCTATGTGTTTGATCTCTCTCTCTCTCGTGTTTTCTCTCGTGTTCCCTCTATGGCACGATCTTGATGTATCCCGAGCTTTGCTATTGTAGTTGGATCTTATGATGTTTCTCCCCCTCTACTCTCTTGTGATGAATTGAGTTTCCCCTTTGAAGTTATCTTATCAGATTGAGTCTTTATGAGAACACTTGATGTATGTCTTGGTGATCAACTTGCGGGTTTCGTGACATTGGGAACCTATGCATAGGGGTTGGCACACGTTCTTGATTCTCCGGTAGAAACTTTGGGGCACTCTTTGAAGTACTTTTATGTTGGTTGGATAAATCTGAGATTGTGTGATGCATATCGTATAATCATGCCCACGGATACTTGAGGTGACAATGGAGTATCTAGGTGACATTAGGGTTTTGGTTGATTTGTATCTTAAGGTGTTATTCTAGTACGAACACTTTTATAGATTGATCCGAAAGAATAGCTTTGTGGTGGTTTCGTACCCGACCATAATCTCTACGTTTGTTCTCCGCTATTAGTGGCTTTGGAGTGACTCTTTGTCGCATGTTGAGGGCTTGTCATATGATCTATCTATGTTATTATTGTTGAGAGAACTTACACTAGTGAAAGTATGAACCCTAGGCCTTGTTTCCTATCATTGCAATACCATTTACGCTCACTTTTACCGCTCGCTACCTTGCTGTTTTTATATTTTTAGATTACAAAAACCCATATCTACCATCCATATTGCACTTGTATCACCATCTCTTCACCGAACTAGTGCACCTATACAATTTACCGTTGTATTGGGTGTGTTGGGGACACAAGAGACTTTTTGTTATTTGGTTGCAGGGTTGTTTGAGAGAGACCATCTTCCTCCTACGCCTCTCGCGGATTGATAAACCTTAGGTCATCCACTTGAGGGAAATTTGCTACTGTCCTACAAACCTGTGCACTTGCAGGCCCAACAACGTCTACAAGAAGAAGGTTGTGTACTAGACATCAGCCACCTTGAGGAACAGGTGTATTGTCAGCTGCCCACCGGATTCGTCGACGACAGTTCTCCGGATCATGTGTGCCCGCTCTCCCGGTCCTTGTACGGGCTCAAGCAGTCTCCTCATGCATGTGCATCACATCATTTCTACACCAGCTTGGCTTCTGCTCCACTTGCTCTGATGCTTGGTTGTTTGTCTTTCACCAGGGCGATGCTACCACCTACCTGCTGCTCTATGTCGATGACATCATCTTGACAGCATGCTCGACAGCTCAATGATCGACTTCATGCTGAGTTTTCCATTAAGGACATGGGTCCTCTGCACTATTTCATCGGGATCGAGGCCATTCACCGTGCAGATGGCTTCTTTCTTCATCAGCGGAAGTACGCTCATGAGCTTCTTGACCGTGTTGGGATGCTTAACTGCAAACCCGTCGCCACGCCTGTCGACACGAAGGCTAAGCTCTCTACCACAGATGGGTCCCTTGCTTCTGATGCTCCGTTCTACCGGTTGATTGTTGGTGCTCTCTAGTACCTCACCCTCACCCGCCCCAAGCTTCAATATGCCGTGCAGAAGGTGTGTCTTCATATGCATGATCCTCGTGATGCTCACTGGACCTCGGTGAAGCGCATTCTTTGCTTCATCTGAGGCACTATGGATCTCGGGTTGTCACTTCAGGCTTCGACCTCTCTGGACATGACCGCCTACTCTGATGCTGACTGGGTCGGCTGCCTTGATACACATCATTCCACTTCCGGATATTGCGTCTATCTTGGACCATCTCTCATTTCCTGGTCGTCCAAGCGCTAGCCCATTGTTTCTTGCTCCAGTGCTGAAGCAGAGTATCACGCGGTGGCTAACGCTGTTGCAGAGTGTTCCTGGCTTCGTCAGTTTCTTCAAGAGCTCTTGTGTCCTGTTGACAAAGCTACAATTGTCTACTGTGACAACGTCCCCGCGGTTTACCTCTCCGCCTACCCGGTTCATCATTGACGCACCAAGCACATTGAGATTGATATTCATTTTGTTCGGGAGCAGGTGGCTCTTGGCCATGTATGTGTGCTACATGTTCCTACTTTCCAACAATTTGCTGACATCATGACCAAGTGTTGCCTACGGCGTCCTTCGAGGAGTTCTGGTCTAGTCTTTGCATTGACCATGGTGCCACTTCGACTGCTTGGGGGGGTGTTGAGATGTATATATTGCATGTGTATTTCTTGTACAACAAGCCCTCCTCCTTCCTTGTATAGTTGAGGACATGGCTCTCCTATGTACTTATATATACGTGCATATGCACCCGATCAATATATCATGAGTTTCACATATCTTCTACAATAAATGTTTATATAGTATACTAGGAAACAAGCCCATGCGTTCCAACGGGAAAAAAATTAGCATACACGCATATCTAAATGTTACACAAAACCAAATGAAGCATCTTCTAGTCTTCTTCTAGACATGAGGAAGAAACACATAAGTATGATTACCCAAGATAATAAAAATTGCATATACTTCTTCGACCATGCATGCATATATGCTTTTGTTGTTTGCATGCTAACCGTGAAGTGCTCGTCGTATAGATGTACAAAGTTCCTCTTCAGTTTCAACATATGATGGGTTCTCCATCACAATTGATTCTTTGCATGGTGTGTTGCGCTTCAATTCACGATTAGCTGCAATTTGTCTTATTCTAGCTTTCTTTTGCTCTGGCTTCATATTTGCATATTTCTGCCTTTCTCTTTCACATTTTTGTCTTCTGTGCTACCTCCATATTTGCATATTTCTTCCTTCTTTGTGTGTATTTCCTTTGCAGTTGAGTTGAATCTTTATTTGTTTTCTTTTGCTGATAGGCTTGACGCCACTTTTTCATATTTTTTTCTTGTTTTTCTTCATTGGTCATCCATGCATACCGCTCCCTATATCTTTTATTTCTTTGTTCCTTGGCATCTAGGACTGGAGATAGCGACCCAAATTGCTTCACTGCATGTGAGTTTTCTATATTGTATGAATCTGTCATGCTTACTAAAAAGAAGAAATCGATTAGATTTTGCATCATAAATAGAACATATGTAGCTACTTATAGGTTATTTTAATTACATTGGACATTAATATTAGAATATATGTGTTGTTTCTACATTCACATTCTACTTCATCGCGAACCAACGTGTGCTTGGACTGTTAGGAGGACAGTGGTATACCAGCCCACCAGAGTTCAAGTACTAAACTTGACATTGGTGCTCACATTTTGCTAGATCTATTTCAGGCCTTTAGTCAATGTGTGTTCAATTGGTGGAGAATTTACAATCAACTACGGAGGTCTTTTTGGCGACTTCGTCAGTCTCAAGATGATGTGTCAGCTCAGCCTCTCAGAGATGATAGGGTTTGCATGTGTGCTATCTTAGGGGTGGGTGTATGTGCGTATGTATGAGCGTCTACGTGTGTACTGTGTTGAAAAAAACGTTGTACTTCAGTTCCACGAGATTCCTTTTTAAAGTTGAGTGGCCATTTTGCATTGCAGGTTTGAAGTTGATATTAGCCAACTTTTATATTCTTTGTTTGTCCTCTTTGGGTGATTACTACTAAAGAAAGGTAAGACTATCATACATAGAGTTAGTAAGTTTTGTCTTACCTATCACTAAATGTTACCTCATTTAATTGGCTTAAACCAAAATAGTGCTAATATTATAATAGTGATGGTAGAATATTGCAATTGGAGTAATTACCCAAGCTATTTTAATAAATTAATGTACTTTCGTTTACTATAATCTCTTGTTCAAGTATTATATTTTTGTAGTGGTATTCCTAAACAAAGTTTGAAATAAGCATGAATAAGTCAATCAATGTCGATGGCTATGTTGACAGAGTGTCATGTTTTTCCTAGATGCAATTTAGGAAAAAAATGATATCTTCTATATCTAAATAGCTAGCCCCCACTAACCTATTTCTCTCAACATGTAGGCATGTCACCTCGTCATGTAACGTGCATGGGAAAAGATCCACCTCAACATGCAACGATGTATAGGAAAAAATCCACCTCAACATGCGAACATGCATGAGAATTTCCATTCCATTTTTTATTTATAGTTAATAAATATTTCACAACTATATATATAATCAAACTCCATAAATCATCCATATTGTCAGTTTTTTGCCATATTATTACTCCAAATATGCATGTTCTATATTAGCAAATCTCATTAAAATATGTTGCAAATCATTCCTGCAACAACGTGCGAGGTTTTAGAGTTGTGTCGAATATTATTGTACAAGGTAGGTTACAGTTGGACTTGGTTTGGGACTGTGTGTAGACAGGGTAGGAGTCGTGTCCAAGTAGGACACTTGTATCCTAGACCTCTCATATATAGCGGGGTTAGACACACAATGTAACCTATGCCAACATAATAGCACAGGCACGCAGGGGTGCCGGCGGTGTGTGCCGGCACCCGGGCGGCCGGGATGCGGTATTGTAGCGGTGTCATGGGGAGGAGCGCCCATAGTCAGGCCCCGGGGATGTAGCCATATTGGTGAACCTTGTTAACAAATCTCGGTGTCGTTGTCGGTGACAAAACCGGCGGATCTCGGGTAGGGGGTCCCGAACTATGCGTCTAAGGCTGATGGTAACAGGAGGCTGGGGACACGATGTTTTACCCAGGTTCGGGCCCTCTTGATGGAGGTAAAACCCTACGTCCTGCTTGATTATTCTTGATAATATGAGTAGTACAAGAGTTGATCTACCACGATATCGGAGAGGCTAAACCCTAGAAGCTAGCCTATGGTATGATTGTATGTTGTCCTACGGACTAAAACCCTCTAGTTTATATAGACACCGGAGGGGGCTAGGATTACACAAGGTCGGTTACAATGGAGGAGATATACATATCTGTATTGCCTAGCTTGCCTTCCACGCCAAGTAGAGTCCCATCCGGACACGGGACGAAGTCTTCAATCTTGTATCTTCATAGTCCAACAGTCCGGCCAAAGGATATAGTCCGGCTGTCCAGAGACCCCTAATCCAGGACTCCCTCAGTAGCCCCTGAACCAGGCTTCAATGACGATGAGTCCGGCACGCAGTGTTGTCTTCGGCATTGCAAGGCGGGTTCCTCCTCCGAATACACCACGGAAGAATTTGAATACAAGGATAGTGTTTGACCCTGCAAAATAAGTTCCACATACCACCGTAGAGAGAATAATATTTCCACAAATCTAATCTGCTGACATGTTTTGGCAGCATGAAACCACGGCACGGCCCGGTAATTATTTGAACCGTTTTTAACTAGCCCCGCACATAACGCGAGGCGATTTCTTGACACGTCTTGTCAAAGCAGAGATCGTGTTCCCCTTATTACGGGATTCTCATCAATACAGACGTGGGTAACCCAACCGCGCCACCAATTATGGCGCTTGGTGGACAAGCGAGTTTTACCAGGCTGGTGGAGGCGCATAGTTTAGTCCTCCCTTATAAAGGGATAAGATCTCACCTTTTTCTACCCACGCCTTCTTCCTCCTTGCTCATCCATTCTCGCGCACTTGAGCTCCAGCGCCCAAGTCCACATCCTCCTCCTCAACTCTCTCCAAACATGTCCGGAGCGGGAGGCAAGTGGATGGCCTCCTCCGTCACGGAGGGGCACATCAAAAAGTTACGCGGAGCCGGATACTTAGCTGCGGATATCGCGCACCGGCTGCCAGCCGCGGGGCAGGTCATCCCTACCCCAGAACCTCATGAGAGGGTGGTCTTGTAACGCCCTCGATGCGGCTATATCTCCTACATGTCGAAGCACGACTTAGAGGCATAACCGCATTGAAAGCAATGTCGCAAGTAAGGTAATCTTCACAACAACCCATGTAAAAAGATAAAAGGGGAAATGATACATAGTTGGCTTACACTCGCCACGTCACACAAATACATGAATAACATTACAATCATCCAATACACTCATGGTCCGACTACGGTACCAAAATAAAGATCAGCCCCCACAAGCGACAAAGTCCCCGATCGCCCCAACTGGGCACCACTACTGATCATCTGGGAAAGACACATAGTAACGACGAGAGTCTTCACTGAACTCCCACTTGAGCTCGCGCATCGTCTGGAACGGTATCATCGGTCCATGCATCTGGTTTGGAAGTAATCTGTGAGTCACGGGGACTCAGCAATCTCGCATCCTCGCGATCAAGACTATTTCAGCTTATAGGTAACGTAAGGTATGATGTGGAGCTACAGCAAGCGACTAGCATATATGGTGGCTAACCTATTTGCAAAAGAGAGCGAGAAGAGAAGGAAAAAGCACGGTCGAACTTCTATGATCAAGAAGTGATCCTAGAACAACCTACGTCAAGCATTACTCCAACACCGTGTTCACTTCCCGGACTCCGCCGAGAAGAGACCATCACGGTTACACATGCGGTTGATTCATTTTAATTAAGTTAAGTTTCATGTTATCTACAACCGGACATTAACAAATTCCCATCTACCCATAACCGCGGGCACAGCTTTCGAAAGTTCAAATCCCTGCAGGGGAGTCCCAACTTAGCCCATCACAAGCTCTCATGGTCAACGAAGGATATTGCTTCTCCCGAGACATTCCGATCAGACTCGGCATCCCGGTTACAAGACATCCTCGACAATGGTAAAACAAGTCCAGCAACACCGCCCGAATATGTTGAGAAATCCCGATAGGAGCTTCACATATCTCGTTCTCAGGGCACACTCAGATTGTCCAAACTTCCGGTAGGCCAGCCCAGAGTTGCCCCTGGTGGCCACCGGCGGCTGACGAGGTGGACCAACACTCAGAGGAGCACTGGCCCGAGGGGGTTTAAATAAAGATGACCCTTGGGCTCCGGAAACCCAACAGAAAACGAGGCTAGGTGGCAAATGGTAAAACCAAGGTTGGGCATTGCTGGAGGAGTTTTATTCAAGGCAAACTGTCAAGGGGTTCCCATTATAACCCAACCGCGTAAGGAACGCAAAATCTGGGAACATAACACCGATATGACGGAAACTAGGGCGGCAAGAGTGGAACAAAACACTAGACAAAAGGCCGAGCCTTCCACCCTTTACCAAGTATATAGATGCATTAAGATAAAAAGATAATATGGTGATATCCCAACAATAAACAATGTTCCAACAAGGAACGATATCCAATCTTCACCTGCAACTAGCAACGCTATAAGAGGGGCCGAGCAAAGCGGTAACATAGCCAATCAACGGTTTGCTAGGACATGGAGGGTTAGAGTGTAACACCCCGGATGTAATTTACCTTATATGTATCCCAACTCTTGCCGTTTCCGGTGCTAAGTTATTTTATTTTCCTTGGTTTCGGGTTTTTGTCTCCGTGTGTTGTTGCCTTTGTCATGCATCTCATATCATGTCATCATGTGCATTGCATTTGCATACGTGTTCGTCTCATGCATCCGAGCTTTTTCCCCATTGTCTGTTTTGCATTCCGGCGCTCCTATCTCCTCCGGTGGTCCTTTCTACCTCTTGTCGTGTGTGGGGGTTAAACATTTCCGGATTGGACCGAGACTTGTCATGCGGCCTTGGTTTACTACCGGTAGACCGCCTGTCAAGTTTCGTACCATTTGGACTTCTTTTGATATTCCAACGGTTAACCGAGGGACCTAGAAGGCCTCGTGTGTGTTGCAGACCAACACCCCTCCAAAGTGGCCCAAAACCCTCTCCATCATCTAGAGCGTTCGATCACGATCGCGTGGCCGAAAACCGTGCTCAATTTCGAGCCTCCTAGCTCCTCCTACCTATAAAAAGGTCCTCCCATTCCAAATCCGGTCAAACCCTAGCCCTCTCCCTCTCCTCGCGCCGCCGGACGAAACCCGGCCGGCCGGACACGTTCGCCCACTCCGCCGGACGAACCAGCGCGTGACACGTGTCCCCGCGGGTGCCCACATCGCCGCCGATCGCGCGGGCCCGCCAAAGCCCAGCATCGGCCCCCGCGGCCCATCCCGCGTCCGCCGCCGCCTGCCTCCTTCGCCCCGACGCCGCTCCGCCGCCCGCCGGCGTCGCGCGCCTCGCCGCCGCGAGGTCTGGCCACCGCGAGCCGCCCCGCCGCCGACCTCTTGCGGTCGTCTTCAACCCCACCGGCGCCGCCCCGCACCGGATCCGGTCGCCTCCGACCTCCCCGGCGTCGTCCCGCACTGGATCCGCCGTCTCCTCTCCCTCCGGCGACCTTCTCCGCCCGGCGAACCTCGAACCCCGATCCAGCTACAGTGCCCGGCCAGATCTGGATTTAGATCCAACCCTAGAGGGTTGACTTTTCCCCTCTCCCTAGTAATTTTTTTGCATTTTTGCTCATGCTATAACTCCGCATCCGTAGCTCCGATTTGAGCGTGTAGCATATCAAAATGTTCGTCTCAGAGAGTACATCATTTCATCTCATTGCATCATTTTCATTTGAGCTCATATTGATGCCCGAAATGCTGTTGGAAGAGGGCTATGTGGTTAAATTATCAGATCTGTTTCATCAAATAGCTATTTGTCATGTTTGCCATGATTAATGTGTGCATGATATGCTCCTGAGCTCTACACGAGTTTTGTTATATGCCATGCAATCTTTACAAAGGTGCTTACCATGTATTTTTGTGATATGTCTGGTGACTAGCACAACCTTGCAAAGTAGTGCATTCGTTAATGCTAATTTCAGGGACTTAGAATTTCTCTAAGTCCTTGTCCTGATTTTGTCATTATGCCATATGTTCATGTTGTTTCCTAGTGATCCGTGCCTCTTTTGAGGATGATCAGTAAGGATGATTTGTTAACATTGTGGTGATCTATCAATCCATGTCTTTGTTTGCATTTATGGAGCACCCTAGCTTGAGTCAATCAAGCTCTAGTTTTTCTATTTCGTGAATCCTGGAAGATTGTTGACTTGTTAGCGATTTTGCCGAGGATGTTGTTATTGATCCGTGCATGCTATGTTGTTGTTCTTGCCATGTGTAGCTTCTATGACATGTATTCTTGATGGGTGTATGCTTAGTTTTTCATGCCATGCTCTGTAGTGATTGCATCGAGCTCGTAAACATGCCTACCAGTTAACAGATTTGCATGCTCCAGTTTTTCACTAAGTCTATAATCTGATTATGTTTTTGCATGTTCACATGCTTGCAATTGTATTTTCTGATCCCTTTTGGCTCAATGTCACTAAGGGACTTTTGTTAAGTGCTTTGAGTAGCTGCATGTCAAGCCTTGCCTTGCCATGTTAAGTTCCTGTAGCATATAGTTTTCATGCTCCTAAGTGTGCTAACTGATGTTAAATTCCAGACTTGTGTTAATTTCACTAAGTCTAAAACCTGTTATCGTTTGCATTTTTGCCATGCTTGTTTGAACCTGTTAGTGGATGAATTAGCCGTAGCTCAGTGTTCATATTTTGTCAAGCATCATAAGTGGATCCCTTCCTGTTTGAGTGTTGTAGCATATTTAACTTGATGCATTTCGATGGCTACTTGCTGTTTATCGCAGATCGGTGCCATATTTGTTTTGCTTGCCATTTCCAAACCGTGCATCCGATTCCGGTGATCTTTATATCGATTTAAACCGAAATCACCTCACCTTTCCAGTGGCACTCTTGGATTTCCAAGTTGAGGCCAGGTTCAATCATTCCTTGTCAAATCTTGCATATGCATCACATATTGCATTCCGCATAGCATACCATGTTTGCATGATGTTTGTTTGAGCTTTGCACGTGGTTGATTGTGTTCCTTTTGCTTGTTTGTCTTGTTTGGGTTGAGCCGGGAGACGAGTTCGCTAACGAGGAGCCTGTTGAGTTTGCTTACGAGGACCAAGTCAACTCTGACAACTTTGCAGGCAAGATGATCATACCCTCGAAATCACTTCTATCTTTGCTTGCTAGATGCTCGCTCTTTTGCTATGACTATGCTACGATGCCTACCACTTGCTTATCATGCCTCCCTAATTGCCATGTGAAACCTCTAACCCACCATGTCCTAGCAAACCGTTGATTGGCTATGTTACCGCTTTGCTCAGCCCCTCTTATAGCGTTGCTAGTTGCAGGTGAAGTTTGGAGATCGTTCCTTGTTGGAACATTGTTTATTGTTGGGATATCACTATATTATCTTGTTATCTTAATGCATCTATATACTTGGTAAAGGGTGGAAGGCTCAGCCTTTTGCCTAGTGTTTTGTTCCACTCTTGCCACCCTAGTTTCCGTCATATCGGTGTTATGTTCCCGGATTTTGCGTTCCTTACGCGGTTGGGTGATAATGGGAACCCCTTGACAGTTCGCCTTGAATAAAACTCCTCCAGCAATGCCCAACCTTGGTTTTACCATTTGCCACCTAGCCTCCTTTTTCTCTTGGGTTTCCGGAGCCCGAGGGTCATCTTATTTAAACCCCCCCGGGCCAGTGCTCCTCTGAGTGTTGGTCCAAACTAGAGCCCCTTGCAGCGCCACCTCGGGGAAACTCGAGGGCTAGTTTTAGTTGTACGGATTGCTTATCCGAGTGTGCCCTGAGAACGAGATATGTGCAGCTCTTATCGGGATTTGTCGGCACATTCGGGAGGTGTTGCTGGACTTGTTTTACCTTTGTCGAAGATGTCTTGTAGAACCGGGATACAGAGTCTCATCGGAATGTCTCGGGAGAAGGAATATCCTTCGTTGACCGTGAGAGCTTGTGATGGGCTAAGTTGGGACTCCCTTGCAGGGATTTGAACTTTCGAAAGCCGTGCCCGCGGCTATGGGCAAATGGGAATTTGTTAATGTCCGGTTTTAGATAACATGAAACTTAACTTAATTAAAATGAATCAACCGCGTGTGTAACCGTGATGGTCTCTTCTCTTCGTTCGTGCTTTGCCTTCTCTTCTCGCTCTCTTTTGCGAACAGGTTAGCCACCATATATGCTAGTCGCTTGTTGCAGCTCCACATATTACCTTGCCTTACCTATAAGCTTAAATAGTCCTGATCGCGAGGGTGCGAGATTGCTGAGTCCCCTTGACTCACAGATTACTTCCAAACCAGATGGAGGGACCGATGATTCCATTCCAGATGATGCGCTTGAGATCAAGTGGGAGTTCGACGAAGACTCATGCCGTTACTATGTGTCTTTCCCTGATGATCAGTAGTGGTGCCCAGTTGGGGCGCTCGGGACCGTGTCGCATGTTGGGGTTGTTCTTTTATTTTTGGTACCGTAGTCAGACCATGAGTGTTTTGGATGATTGTAATGCTATTCATGTATTTGTGTGACGTGGCAAGTGTAAGCCAACTATGTACCTTTTCCCCCTATTATATATTTACATGGGTTGTTGTGAAGATTACCTTACTTGCGACATTGATTTCAATGCGGTTATGCCTCTAAGTCGTGCTTTGACATGTAGGAGATATAGCCGCATCGAGGGCGTTACATAGAGGTTTGACATGGCAATTTGGGAGGCATGATAAGAAGGTGGTAGGTATCATAGCATAGGCGTAGCAAAAGAGCGAGCATCTAGCAAGCAAAGATAGAAGTGATTTCGAGGGCTCCTCATCTTGCCTGCAAAGTTGTCAGAGTTGACTTGATCCTCGTAAGCGAACTCAACGGGCTCCTCATTCACGAACTCATCTCCCGGCTCTACCCAAACAAGAACAACAAGTAAACGGAACACAATCAACCACGTGCAATGCTCAAACAACATGATGCAAACATGGTATGATATGCGGGATGCGGTATGCGATGCATATGCAAGATTTGACAAGGAATGATTGAACCTGGCCTGAACTTGGAAATCCAAGAGTGCCACTGGAAAGGTGAGGTGATTTCGGTTGAAATCGATATAAATATCACCGGAATCGGATGCACAGATTGGAAATGGCAAGCAGAACAAATATGGCACCGGTCTGCGATAATCAGCAAGTGACCAACTAAATGCATCAAGATAAATATGCTACAACACTCAAACATGACAACAAAATACATGGCAGGGATCCACTCATGAAGCTTGACAAAAGATGAACATTGAGCTATGGCTAATTCATTCATTAATAGGTTCAAACAAGCATGGCAAAAGTGCAAATGACAACAGGTTTCAGACTTGGTGAAATTAACACAAGTCTGGAATTTATCATCAGGAAGCACACTTTAGAGCATGAAAAGTACATGTTACAGGAACTTAACATGGCAAAGCAAGGCATGGCATGAAGCTACTCAAATCATGTAACAAAAGTCCCTTAGTGACCTTGAGCCAGGTCAGAAAATACAATTGCACGCATGTGAACATGGCAAAAACATAAACAGATTTTAGACTTAGTGAAAAACTAGAGCATGCAATTCAGTTAACGAGTAGGCATGTTGACGAGCTCGATGCACTCGCTACAGAGCATGGCATGACAAACTAAGCATACACCCATCAAGAATACATGGCATAGCAGCCAGACATGGCAAGAACAATACCATAGCATGCACGGATCAATAGAAACATCCTCGGCAAAATCGCTAAACATGTCAACAATCTGCCAGGATTCACGATATAGCAAAAGTAGAGCTCGATTGACTCAAGCTAGGATGCTCCATAAATGCAAACAAATACATGGATGGATATAGCACCACAATGTTAACAAAACATCCTTACTGATCATCCTCAAAAGAGGAACGGATCACTAGGAAACAATATGAACATATGGCATAACAACAAAATCAGGACAAGGACTTAGTGAAATTCGAAGTCCCTGAAATCAGCATTACCGATTACGCTACTTTGCAAGCTTGTGCTAGTCACCACAAATATCACAAAAATACATGGCAAGCACTTCTGTAAAGATGGCATGGCATATAACAAAACACATGTAGAGCTCAGGATCATAGCATGTGCACATTAATCATGGCAAAAATGAAAAAAAGCCATTTGCTGAAACAGATCGGACAAATTCCTCACATAGCCCTCTTCCAATAACATTTCGGGCATCAAGATGAGCTCAAATGAAAATGATGTAATGAGATGAAATGATGTACTCGTCGAGACGAACATTTTGATATGCTACACGCACGAATCGGATCTATGATGAGAGAGTTATGGCATGTGCAAGAATGCAAAAAAAATTAGGGTTCCTGGGAAAAAGTCAACCGAGAGACTTTTGGATCTGGATCTGGCCGATCCACTGTAGCAGCGCGGCGTGGTTCCCGAGGTCGCCAGATTCGTCGCCGAAGACGACGGGACTTGCCGGAGGAAGAGGACGCCGGAGCGGAGGGGAGGTGACCGGGGCCGGCGACGAGGTGGCGAGGACGGGGCAGCGACAATCACCGGAGTTGGAGCCGAAGACGTGGGCGCGCGAGGCCGGGCGGTGAGGGCAGCAGAGGACGGCGCCGGCGTCAGCAGCAACGGCGATGGTCGGCGCCGGATCCGGTTGGCAGAGCAGGCGGCGGCGGTGGTCGGCGCCGAGCCGGGAGGCGAAGCAGGCGGCGGCACGGGCGGCGCGGAGCTTCGGGCTCTCCGGGGCCCTCCCTGGGCCGGGCGGGACGGCGCGGCGGGGAGCCCCGGTGGGACACGTGGCGGCCCCCGGTTGGCCGGGCGCGGCGGCGCGGGGCATGCCCGGTGGGAGCGGACACGTCCGGCGGTGGAGGAGACGAAAATTTAGGGTTAGGGTGGTTTTGGATCCGGAATTTTCGGGGAAGAGACCATTTTATAGGTAGGAGGAGCTAGGAGGCTCCAAATTGAGCACGGTTTTCGGCCACGCGATCGTGATCGAACGCTCTAGATGATGGAGAGGGTTTTGGTGGGTTTTGGGCCAAATTGGAAGGGTGTTGGGCTGCAACACACACGAGGCCTTCTCGGTCCCTCGGTTAACCGTTGGAGTATCAAACGAAGTCCAAATGGCACGAAACTTGATAGGCAGTCTACCGGTAGTAAACCACGGCCGCTTGGCAAGTCTCGGTCCAATACGGAAATGTTTAACCTCCACACCCAAAAAGAGGTAGAAAGGACCACCGGAGGAGATAGGAGCGCCGGAATGCAAAATGGACAACGGGGAAAATGCTCGGATGCATGAGACGAACACGTATGCAAATGCAATGCACATGATGACATGATATGAGATTCATGACAAAGACAAAAACACACGGAGACAAAAACCTGACACCTAGGAAAATAAAATAACTTAGGCCGGAAACGGCAAGAGTTGGGATACAGATAAGGTAAATTACATCCGGGGTGTGACAACACTCCACCACTACGAAAGGATCTCATCCCGAGATCTAGGACTGGAAAAACTCCGGGTACTCAGAATGGAGGTGATCCTTGCGTTCCCAGGTGGCTTCATGGTCGGAATGGTGTGACCACTTGACTTTGAGGAATATGATTGACTTATTGTGAGTCTTGCGCTCAGTTTCTTCAAGAATAGCAACGGGGTGCTCACGATAAGAAAGGTCTTCTTGGAGATCAATGTCTTCAAAGTTGACGGTGCGGTCAGGGGTCTTGAAGCACTGGCGGAGCTGAGAGACATGGAACACGTCGTGCACGTTTGCAAAGTTGGAGGGAAGCTCGAGTTGATAGGCGAGATCGCCTCTCTTGCTGACGATTTTGAAAGGACCCACGTATCTAGGGACAAGATTCCCTTTGATACCGAAGTGATGAGTACCTTTCATTGGAGAGACGTGGAGGTAAACATGGTCTCCAATCTCGAAAGCCAAATCACTATGCTTACTATCATACTAGCACTTCTGGCGCGATTGCGCTGCTTTGAGGTTATCACGAATGACTTTGCGCATCTCCTCTGCCTCTGTGATCAAGTCATTTCCAAGAAGTTGACATTCACCGGTCTCTGACCAGTTAAGAGGAGTACAGCACTTCCTGCCATAGATAATTTCAAATGGGGCCTTGCCCGAACTCGCTTGAAAGCTGTTGTTGTAGGAAAACTCGGCATATGGAAGACAATCTTCCCACTTCATACCGAAAGAGATAACGCAAGCCCTGAGCATATCTTCGAGAATCTGATTGACACGCTCGACTTGACCGCTAGTTTGAGGATGAAAAGCTATGCTGAAACGGATGTTGGTGCCCATGGCATTCTGAAAAGAATCCCAAAACTTCGGGGTGAAGATGCTGCCATGATCTGAAGAAATCAACTGTGGAATTCCATGCAAAGAGACAATCCGAGAGGTATAAAGCTCCGCCAATTGAGCTGCTGTGATAGACTCTTTGATAGGCAGAAAGTGAGCCACTTTAGTGAGTTTGTCGATGACAACGAATATAGTATCATTGCCACGCTTGGACTTTGGAAATCCCGTCACGAAGTCCATCTCAATGTGGTCAAACTTCCATTATGGAATGGCAAGAGGTTTGAGGAGACTAGCTGGTCGTTGGTGTTCTGCCTTCACTCTTCTGCAGACAGAGCAATCTCGCGCTTCATTCGAGTCCACCAATAAGCCTGCTTGAGGTCATGGTACATCTTCGTACTTCCAGGGTGGATGGATAGGAGAGAATTGTGAGTCTCGTTCATAATGACTTTACGAAGGTCACCTTTAGGCACCACAATGCGATCCTCGAAGAAGAGAGTATCCTTGTCATCAAGGCGATAGCACTTGTACTTGGATTGACTCTTGGCAATCCCAATCTCCACCTTCTTCACCATAGCATCAAGAAGTTTAGCCTCGCGAATTTGGTCTTCCAAAGTAGGAGAGACTTTGAGGTTGGCGAGGAAACCTTGAGGAACAACTTGCAGATTGAGTTTGCGGAAAGCTTCACAAAGCTCGGGTTGGTAAGGCTTGAGAATCAGACTGTTGTAGTAAGCCTTCCTGCTCAATGCGTCAGCAATTACATTGGCCTTGCCTGGAGTATATTCAATGCTCGGATTATACTCTTGGATCATTTCGACCCAACGAGTCTGTCTGAGGTTGAGATTAGGCTAAGATGTACTTGAGACTCTTGTGGTCAGTGAAGATGTCCACTTTTCTTCCAAATAAGAGATGTCTCCAAGTCAAAAGAGCATGCACAACTGCCGCCAACTCGAGGTCATGAGTGGGGTAGTTCTTTTCATTGGGCTTCAACTGGCGAGAGGTATAAGCCACAACTTTCTTCTCTTGCATCAACACTGCACCAAGACCTTGAAGAGAGGCATCACAGAAGACCTCGAACGGTTTGGATTCATCAGGAGGAGTCAGAACTGGAGCAGTGACTAATTTCTCTTTCAGGGTGTTGAAAGCGATGTCACATTCAGGAGACCAAACGTACTTCACGTGCTTCTCGAGAAGGTTGGAAAGAGGCTTCGCGATCTTTGAAACGTACTTCACGTGGTTCCCAATTCACAATTGCAGACACCTTCTCGGGATTCACTGCTATGCCCTTGGCAGAGATGATATGCCCAAGATAGAGAACCTCATCGAGCCAAAACTCGCACTTTGAAAACTTGGCATAGAACTGATGTTCTCTGAGCTTATCCAGCACCAAACGCAAGTGCTTGGCATGATCTTCCTTGTTCTTTGAAAAGACCAAAATGTCATCGAGGTAGACCAAGACGAAGTCATTTGTGTAAGGGTTGAAGATGAAGTTCATCATGCGAGAGAAAGTTGGAGGAGCGTTGACGAGGCCGAAAGACATGACAGTGTATTCATATGAACCATAGCTTGTTCTGAAAGCTGCCTTGGGAATATCTTGCTCATGAATTCGGATCTGGTGATAGCCCATACGGAGATCAAGCTTGGAGAATACTTGAGCACCTTTGAGTTGTTCAAACAGCTTGTTGATGTTGGGAAGTGGGTACTTGTTCTTTATAGTCTTCTTGTTCAATGGACGGTAGTCAACACAAAGTCGGTCTGTTCCATCCTTCTTCTTCACTAAAAGAACTCCACAACCCCACGGAGAAGAACTAGGTCGGATGAGACCCATACGCTCTTGTTCATCGAGTTGTTTCTTCAGCTCCTTCAACTCTTTGGGTCCCAGCTTGTAAGGACGTTTGCAAACAGGTTCCGTGCCAGGCTCAAGATCGATGACAAATTCAACTGGCCGGTGCGGAGGCATTCCTGGAAGCTCTTCTGGAAAGACGTCTTGATATTCGCAAATGACTGGAATTTGAGAGATGGCATCCAGTTCATCCTTCTCATTGAGAGAAGATGGACGGATGGTATTATCCCGAGCGGTAAAGACAATTACATCCTCAGACGAATGAGTCAATTGAATCTGCATGGCTGCACAATCAAGCTGAGCCTTGTGCTTAGAAATCCAGTCCATTCCAAGAATAAGATCAATATCCGAGTTACCAAGGACCATTGGAGAAGCCAGAAACTTGAAATCACCCATCATGATAGAAATAACCAGAATCTCGTAGTTTGCGAGCAAACATTTACCCGGTGAGACAACTGCTAACGGTTTATGCAAAACTTGAGAAGACAACTCATGCTTATATGCAAAAGGTCTCGAGATGAAACAATGCGATGCACCAGTGTCAAAAAGAACTTTTGCAGGAACATCGTTAACAGGAAGGTTACCCATGATGACATCTGGTGAGTCCTCTCCCTGAGCTGCGTTCAACAAGTTGACCTTGGCGTGCTTGGGGTTATGCTTGACCACAACTGTACTTGCCGATCTCACAGGAGGAGGAGAAGGGAGACGCCTCTGATTGAAGCATTTGTGGGCATAGTGACCCTTCTGTTGGCACTTGTTGCACGTGACCTTTGAAAGCGGACGGTGATATGGAGCACTCGATCTTGGAGCTTGAGACGAAGTCTTGTTCTGAAAGCCAGGGTTGGGTGGGTGGGAAGATCCACTGCCACCTCTGTTGTTCTGCTGATAAGGCTGACGGAACGGAGGAGGAGGAGGAAGCCAATACTTTTGCTGCTTAGCCACTTTAGTTGAGGAAGAAGGAGTTGCATCTCTGACTCGCTTCTTGGAAGCATCGCACTTCAGTTGAGCAGTCTCTTGCTTCATTGCCATATTGTAGAACTCATTGTACCTCTTGGGCTCAAAGAGGACGAGAGCTAGCTGGATTTCTTCTCTGAGACCACCCCTGAACTGGTAAATCATGCTCTTCTCGTCAGGGATGTCTTGCTTAGCAAAACGGGCGAGCTTCTGAAACATTTTGTTGTACTGGTAAACAGACATAGTGCCTTGCTTCAGGTTGCGGAATTCCTCACGCTTGCTTTCAACCACACTCTGAGGAATATGATGAGCTCTGAAGTCTTGAAGGAATTCATCCAAGGTAATCACACGGCCTCCTCTGGAATCTTTGTACTGCTGAAACCATTCTGCAGCTTGGTCTTTGAGTTGGAAGGAGGCGAACTTGACAAAGTCCTCAGGCCTGACGTACCTGCACTCGAAATGCTTGCATATGTCCACGAGCCAATCATCAGCGTCTGTTGCCTCAACACAATTGCTGAAGGTCTTTGGCTGGTTAGCAAGGAACTGGTTGAGTGTAGCAAACTGATTCTGATTGTTGCCATGACCCTAGTTCCCTTGGTTGCAATCTTGAAGAAGTTGCATGATCAGCTGCGTGTTTGCATTGGTAGCGGCCATCACAGCTTGCCATGCCTCCGGAGGTGGAGGTGGTGGTGGCGGATCAGGATTCGGAGTCGTGCGCGTTGGAGGAGCCATCCTGAAGAGGTTGACATCCGTTAGCAACTTGACAGACAAATATTTAAGCTGAATCAAACGGGTTGAAATTGCATCATATAGTCTTCACATCCGCACAAAATGAACGAATGCATACCAATTGAAATGGTCACATATCCATAAGTTGAGAAGCCACTTAGAATTGAGGTAGAAGAAAAACAACAAGGTACGGACAAGAACAAATACTTGGTGAGGATTACCCAATCCCAAACCAAATATCCGCGGAAGAAGAACTAGAGCGACAAGAATTCCCACCTATGAAACTCCCGAACCTTCCCGGTTATGCAATCAGGTGTTGGGGATACAGGAGAAGCATAATATCTCACCCAAATCTAGCAAATCCTACATCCAGCTGTATCCATCCTTCAACACATAACTGAGAAAAATTTCGGAAATCATCTACCTCAACCTTCGAAAAGCATCCATTATACAAGTTATGGCAATACTCCCGAACTCCCGCCCCAGTACTGGGTGGCATCGAGGTTATCTCACCAACAACTGCATAAAAGAGATTTTCGATGTCGGCGAAACTCGGGTATCCAGAATCTCAAAGATAAAATTGTGATGACAACACCTCGGAGCTCAACTCCCCGGGACACTGCCACAACCCCTAAATGACAGGAGGCACCAAGAACAATGTTCTCATCACAAATCGATCAGAACGATTCCAAGATACCCGCGTGATCCTAAAACTTTTTTTTGTGAAATCTGAGAAGAGAAGAGTCAAAACTCTACGTCAGGATGCCTTACCAGAGCGATGAAGGGACTGGGAAGTAAAAAGAATTCCTAACTCTCCGATATATGATTCCTAAATGACTCAAAACATTTTTCTCGACTCAACAACGCCAATGATTCGATCAAGTAGGGGGCTGCTAAGGTCGGGGAAGGCTCTGATAACCAACTTGTAACGCCCTCGATGCGGCTATATCTCCTACGTGTCGAAGCACAGCTTAGAGACATAACCGCATTGAAAGCAATGTCGCAAGTAAGGTAATCTTCACAACAACCCATGTAAAAAGATAAAATGGGAAAGGACACATAGTTGGCTTACACTCGCCACATCACACAAATACATGAATAACATTACAATCATCCAATACACTCATGGTCCAACTACGATACCAAAATAAAGATCAACCCCCACAAGCGACAAAGTCCCCGATCGCCCCAACTGGCACCACTACTGATCATCTGGGAAAGACACATAGTAATGACGAGAGTCTTCACCGAACTCCCACTTGAGCTCAAGCGCATCGTCTGGAACGGTATCATCGGTCCCTGCATCTGGTTTGGAAGTAACCTGTGAGTCACGGGGACTCAGCAATCTCGCACCCTCGCGATCAAGACTATTTAAGCTTATAGGTAAGGTAAGGTATGATGTGGAGCTGCAGCAAGCGACTAGCATATATGGTGGCTAACCTATTCGCAAAAGAGAGCGAGAAGAGAAGGCAAACGCACAGTCGAACAACTATGGTCAAGAAGTGATCCTAGAACAACCTATGTCAAGCATTACTCCAACACCGTGTTCACTTCCCGAACTCCGCCGAGAAGAGACCATCACGGTTACACACGCGGTTGATTCATTTTAATTAAGTTAAGTTTCATGTTATCTACAACCAGACATTAACAAATTCCCATCTGCCCATAACCGCGGGCACGGCTTTCGAAAGTTCAAATCCCTGCAGGGGAGTCCCAACTTAGCCCATCACGAGCTCTCACGGTCAACAAAGGATATTCCTTCTCCTGAGACATTCCGATCAGACTCGGCATCCCGGTTACAAGACATCCTCGACAATGGTAAAACAAGTCCAGCAACACCGCCCAAATGTGCCAACAAATCCTGATAGGAGCTGCACATATCTCGTTCAAAGGGCACACTCAGATTGTCCAAACTTCCGATAGGCCAGCCCAGAGTTTCCCCTGGTGGACACCGGCGGCTGACGAGGTGGACCAACACTCAGAGGAGCACTGGCCCGGGGGGTTTAAATAAAGATGACCCTTGGGCTCCGGAAACCCAAGGGAAAAAGAGGCTAGGTGGCAAACGGTAAAACCAAGGTTGGGCATTGCTGGAGGAGTTTTATTCAAGGCGAACTGTCAAGGGGTTCCCATTATAACCCAACCGCGTAAGGAACGCAAAATCAGGGAACATAACACCGATATGACAGAAACTAGGGCGACAAGAGTGGAACAAAACACTAGGCAAAAGGCCGAGCCTTCCACCCTTTACCAAGTATATAGATGCATTAAGATAAAAATATAATATGGTGATATCCCAACAATAAAGAATGTTCCAACAAGGAACGATCTCCAATCTTCACCTGCAACTAGCAACACTATAAGAGGGGCTGAGCAAAGCGGTAACATAGCCAATCAACGGTTTGCTAGGACATGGAGGGTTAGAGGTTTGACATGGCAATTTGGGAGGCATGATAAGCAAGTGGTAGGTATCGTAGCATAGGCATAGCAAAAGAGCGAGCATCTAGCAAGCAAAGATAGAAGTGATTTCGAGGGTATGATCATCTTGCATGCAAAGTTGTCAGAGTTGACTTGATCCTCGTAAGCGAACTCAACGGGCTCCTCGTTCATGAACTCGTCTCCTGGCTCTACCCAAACAAGAACAACAAGCAAACGGAACACAATCAACCACGTGTAATGCTCAAACAACATGATGCAAACATGGTATGATATGCGGGATGCGGGATGCGATGCATATGCAAGATTTGACAAGGAATGATTGAACCTGGCCTCAACTTGGAAATCCAAGAGTGCCACTGGAAAGGTGACGTGATTTCGGTTGAAATCCATATAAAGATCACCGGAATCGGATGCACGAATTGGAAATGGCAAGCAAAACAAATATGGCACTGGTCTGCGATAATCAGCAAGTGACCAACTAAATGCATCAAGATAAATATGCTAAGCACTCAAACATGACAACAAAATACATGGCAGGGATCCACTCATGAAGCTTGAAAAAATATGAACACTGAGCTACGCCTAATTCATACATTAACAGGTTCAAACAAGTATGGAAAAAGTGCAAATGACAATAGGTTTCAGAATTAGTGAAATTAACACAAGTCTGGAATTTATCATCAGGAAGCACACTTTAGAGCATGAAAAGTACATGCTATAGTGACTTAAGATGGCACAGCAAGGCATGGCATGAAGATACTCACAACACTTAACAAAAGTCACTTAGTGACCTTGAGCCAAAAGGGATCACAAAATACAATTGCACGCATGTGAACATGGCAAAAACATAAACAGATTTCAGACTTGGTGAAAAACTGGAGCATGCAAATCAGTTAACGAGTAGGCATGTTTACGAGCTGGATGCACTCACTACATAGCATGGCATGACAAACTAAGAATACACCCATCAAGAATACATGGCATAGGAGCTAGACATGGCAAGAACAATACCATTGCATGCACGGATCAATAGAAACATCCTCGGCAAAATCGCTAAACATGGCAACAATCTGCCAGGATTCACGATATAGCGAAAGTAGAGCTCGATTGACTCAAGCTAGTTTGCTCCATAAATGCAAACAAAGACACAGATGGATAGAGCACCACAATGTTAACAAAACATCCTTACTGATCATCCTCAAAAGAGGCACGGATCACTAGCAAACAACATGAACATATGGCATAACAACAAAATCAGGACAAGGACGGTGAAATTCTAAGTCCCTGAAATCAGCATTACCGATTACGCTACTTTGCAAGCTTGTGCTAGTCACCACAAATATCACAAAATACATGGCAAGCACCTCTGTAAACATGGCATGGCATATAACAAAACACATGTAGAGCTTAGGATCATAGCATGCACACATTAATCATGGCAAAAATGACAAAAAGCCATTTGCTGAAACAGGTCGGACAAATTCCTCACATAGCCCTCTTCCAATAACATTTCGGGCATCAAGATAAGCTCAAATAAAAATAATGCAGTGAGATGAAATGATGTACTCGTCGAGATGAACATTTTGATATGCTACACGCACGAACCGGATCTACGATGAGAGAGTTATGACATGTGCAAGAATGCAAAAAAATTAAGGTTCCTGGGAAAAAGTCAACCGAGAGAGTTTTGGATCTGGATCTGGCCGATCCACTGTAGCAGCGCGGCGCAGTTCCTGAGGTCGCCGGATTCGTCGCCGGAGACGACGGGACTTGCCGGAGGAAGAGGATGCCGGAGCGGAGGGGAGGTGGTCGGGGCCGGCGACGAGGTGGCGAGGATGGGGTGGCGGCGATCACCGGAGTTGGAGCCGCCGACATGGGCGCGCGAGGCCGGGCGGAAAGGGGCGGCGGAGGATGGCGCCGGCGCCAGCGACGCCGGTGGTGGTCGGCGCCGGGTCCGGTTGGCGGAGCAGGCGGCGGCGGTGGTTGGCGCCGAGCCGAGAGGCGGAGCAGGCGGCGGCTCGGGCGCCCAGGCGGCGCGGAGCTTCGGGCTCTCGGGGGCCCTCCCTGGGTCGGGCGGGCCGGCGCGGAGGGGAGCCCCGACAGGACATGTGGCGGCCCCCGGTTGGCCGGGCGCGGCGGCGCGGGGCGTGTCCGGCGGGAGCAAACACGTCCGGCGGTGGAGGAGACGAAAATTTAGGGTTAGGGTGGTTTTGGATCCGGAATTTTCGGGGAAGAGACCATTTTATAGGTAGGAGGAGCTAGGAGGCTCCAAATTGAGCACGGTTTTCGGCCACGCGATCGTGATCGAACGCTCTAGATTATGGAGAGGGTTTAGGTGGGTTTTAGGCCAAATTGGAAGGGTGTTGGGCTGCAACACACACGAGGCCTTCTCCATCCCTCGGTTAACCGTTCGAGTATCAAACGAAGTCCAAATGGCACGAAACTAGATAGGCGGTCTACCGGTAGTAAACCAAGGCCGCTTGGCCAGTCTCGGTCCAATCCGGAAATGTTTAACCCCCACACCCGAAAAGAGGTAGAATGGACCACCGGAGGATATAGGAGCGCCGGAATGCAAAACGGACAACGGGGAAAATGCTCGGATGCATGAGACGAACACGTATGCAAATGCAATGCACATGATGACATGATATGAGATGCATGACAAAGACAAAAACACACGGAGACAAAAACCCGACACCAAGGAAACTAAAATAACTTAGGCCGGAAACGGCAAGAGTTGGGATACAGATAAGGTAAATTACATCCGGGGTGTTACAACACTCCACCACTACGAAAGGATCTCGTCCCGAGATCTAGGACTGGAAAAACTCCGGTACTCAGAACGGAGGTGATCCTCGCATTCCCAGGTGGCTTCACGGTCGGAATGGTGTGACCACTTGACTTTGAGGAATTTGATTGACTTATTGTGATTCTTGCGCTCTGTTTCTTCAAGAATATCAACGGGGTGCTCACGATAAGAAAGGTCTTCTTGGAGATCAATGTATTTGAAGTTGACGGTGCGGTCAGGGGTCTTGAAGCACTTGCGGAGCTGAGAGACATGGAACACGTCGTGCATGTTTGCAAAGTTGGAGGGAAGCTCGAGTTGATAGGCGAGATCGCCTCTCTTGCTGACGATTTTGAAAGGACCCACGTATCTAGGGGGCAAGCTTCCCTTTGATACCGAAGCGATGAGTACCTTTCATTGGAGAGACGCGAAGGTAAACATGGTCTCCGATCTCGAAAGCCAAATCAATATGCTTACTATCATAGTAGCACTTCTGGCGCGATTGCGCTACTTTGAGGTTTTCACGAATGACTTTGCACATCTCCTCTGCCTCTGTGATCAAGTCATTTCCAAGAAGTTGACGTTCACCGGTCTCTGACCAGTTAAGAGGAGTACGGCACTTCCTGCCATAGAGAATTTCAAATGGGACCTTGCCCGAACTTGCTTGAAAGCTGTTGTTGTAGGAAAACTCGGCATATGGAAGACAATCTTCTCACTTCATACCGAAAGAGATTACGCATGCCCTGAGCATATCTTCAAGAATCTGATTGACACACTCGACTTGGCCGCTAGTTTGAGGATGAAAAGCTGTGCTGAAACGGATGTTCGTGCCCATAGCCTTCTGAAAAGAATCCCAAAACTTCGAGGTGAAGATGCTGCCACGATCTGAAGAAATCAACTATGGAATTCCGTGCGAAGAGACAATCTGAGAGGTATAAAGCTCCACCAATTGAGCTACTATGATAGACTCTTTGATAGGCAGAAAGTGAGCCACTTTAGTGAGTTTGTCGATGATAATAAATATAGCATCATTGCCACGCATGGACTTTGGAAATCCTGTCACGAAGTCCATCTCAATGTGGTCAAACTTCCATTATGGAATGGCAAGAGGTTTGAGGAGACTAGCTGGTCGTTGGTGTTCTGCCTTCACTCTTCTGCAGACATCACATTCATTCACGAACTGAGCAATCTCGCGCTTCATTCGAGTCCACCAATAAGCCTGCTTGAGGTCATGGTACATCTTCCAGGGTGGATGGAGAGGAGAGAATTGTGAGCCTCGTTCATAATGACTTTACGAAGGTCACCTTTAGGCACCACAATGTGATCCTCGAAGAAGAGAGTATCCTTGTCATCAAGGCGATAGCACTTGTACTTGGATTGACTCTTGGCAATCCCAATCTCCACCTTCTTCACCATAGCATCAAGAAGTTGAGCCTCACGAATTTGATCTTCCAAAGTAGGAGAGACTTGGAGGTTGGCGAGGAAACCTTGAGGAACAACTTGTAGATTGAGTTTGTGGAAAGCTTCACAAAGCTCGGGTTGGTAAGGCTTGAGAATCAGACTGTTGTAGTAAGCCTTCCTGCTCAATGCGTCAGCAATTACATTGGCCTTGCCTGGAGTATATTCAATGCTCGTATTATACTCTTGGATCATTTCGACCTAACGAGTCTGTCTGAGGTTGAGATTAGGCTAAGTGAAGATGTACTTGAGACTCTTGTGGTCAGTGAAGATGTCCACTTTTCTTCCTAATAAGAGATGTCTCCAAGTCAAAAGAGGATGCACAACTGCCGCCAACTCGAGGTCATGAGTGGGGTAGTTCTTTTCATTGGGCTTCAACTGGCGAGAGGTATAAGCCACAACTTTCTTCTGTTTCATCAACACTGCACCAAGACCTTGAAGAGAGGCATCACAGAAGACCTCGAACGGTTTGGATTCATCAGGAGGAGTCAGAACTGGAGCAGTGACTAATTTCTCTTTCAGGGTGTTGAAAGTGATATCACATTCAGGAGACCAAACGTACTTCACGTGCTTCTGGAGAAGGTTGGAAAGAGGCTTCGCGATCTTTGAGAAGTTCTCAACGAACCTTCGACAATAGCTTGTGTGCCCAAGGAAGCTGTGGAGTTGCTTCACGTTCTGAGGTGGTTCCCAATTCACAATTGCAGACACCTTCTCAGGATTCACCGCTATGCCCTTGGCAGAGATGATATGCCCAAGATAGAGAACCTCATCGAGCCAAAACTCGCACTTTGAAAACTTGGCGTAGAACTGATGTTCTCTGAGCTTATCCAGCACCAAACGCAAGTGCTTGGCATGATCTTCCTTGTTCTTTGAAAATACCAAAATGTCATCGAGGTAGACCAAGACGAAGTCATTTGTGTAAGGGTTGAAGATGAAGTTCATCATGCGAGAGAAAGTTGGAGGAGCGTTGACGAGGCCGAAAGACATGACAGTGTATTCATATGAACCATAGCTTGTTCTGAAAGCTGTCTTGGGAATATCTTGCTCACGAATTCAGATCTGGTGAATGCCCATACGGAGATCAAGCTTAACATGGCAAAGAAAGGCATGGCATGAAGCTACTCAAAGCACTTAACAAAAATCCCTTAGTGACCTTGACCCAAAAGGGATAAGAAAATACAATTGCACGCATGTGAGCATGGCAAAAACATAAACAGATTTCAGACTTAGTGAAAAACTGGAGCATGCAAATCAGTTAACGAGTAGGCATGTTTACGAGCTGGATGCACTCACTACAGAGCATGGCATGACAAACTAAGAATACACCCATCAAGAATACATGGCATAGGAGCTAGACATGGCAAGAACAATACCATAGCATGCACGGATCAATACCAACATCCTCGGCAAAATCGCTAAACATGTCAACAATCTGCCAGGATTCACGATATAGCAAAAGTAGAGCTCAATTGACTCAAGCTAGGTTGCTCCATAAATGCAAACAAAGACATAGATGGATAGAGCACCACAATGTTAACAAAACATCCTTACTGATCATCCTCAAAAGAGGCACGGATCACTAGGAAACAACATGAACATATGGCATAACAACAAAATCAGGACAAGGACTTGGTGAAATTCTAAGTCCCTGAAATCAGCATTACCGATTACGCTACTTTGCAAGCTTGTGCTAGTCACCACAAATATCACAAAAATACATGCCAAGCACCTATGTAAACATGGCATGGCATATAACAAAACACATGTAGAGCTCAGGATCATAGCATGCACACATTAATCATGGCAAAAATGACAAAAAGCCATTTGCTGAAACAGGTCGGACAAATTCCTCACATAGCCCTCTTCCAATAACATTTCGGGCATCAAGATAAGCTCAAATGAAAATAATGCAATGAGATGAAATGATGTACTCGTTGAGACGAACATTTTGATATGCTACACGCACGAATCGGATCTACGATGAGAGAGTTATGACATGTGCAAGAATGCAAAAAAATTAGGGTTCGTGGAAAAAAGTCAACCAAGAGACTTTTGGATCTGGATCTTGCCGATCCACTGTAGCAGCGCGGCGTGGTTCCCGAGGTCGCCGAATTCGTCGCCGGAGATGGCGGGACTTGCCGGAGGAAGAGGACGCCGGAGCGGAGGGGAGGTGGCCGGGGCCGGTGACGAGGTGGCGAGGACGAGGCGGCGGCGATCATCGAAGTTGGAGCCGCCGACGTGGGCGCGCGAGGCCGGGCGGCGAGGGGCGGCGGAGGATGGCGCCAGCGTCAGTGGCGGCGGCGGTGGTCGGCGCCGGGTCAGGTTGGCAGAGTAGGCGACGGCGGTGGTCGGCGCTGAGCCGGGAGGCGGAGCAGGCGGCGGCTCGGGCGCCCAGGCGGCGCGGAGCTTCGGGCTCTCGGGGGCCCTACTTGGGCCGGGCGGGCCGGCGCGGCGAGGGGCCCCGGCGGGACACGTGGCGGCCCCCGGTTGGCCGGGCGCGGCGGCGCGGATCGTGTCCGGCGGGAGCGGACACGTCCGGCGGTGGAGGAGACGAAAATTTAGGGTTTGGGTGGTTTTGGATCCGGAATTTTCGGGGAAGAGACCATTTTATAGGTAGGAGGAGCTAGGAGGCTCCAAATTGAGCACGGTTTTCGGCTACGCGATCGTGATCGAACGCTCTAGATGATGGAGAGGGTTTAGGTGGGTTTTGGGCCAAATTGGAAGGGTGTTGGGCTACAACACACACGATTCCTTCTCGGTCCCTCGGTTAACCGTTGGAGTATCAAACAAAGTCCAAACGGCACGAAACTTGACAGGCAGTCTACCGGTAGTAAACCAAGGCCGCTTGGCAAGTCTCGGTCCAATCCGGAAATGTTTGACCCCCACACCCGAAAAGAGGTAGAAAGGACCACCGGAGGAGATAGGAGCGCCCGAATGCAAAACGGACAACGGGGAAAATGCTCGGATGCATGAGACGAACACGTATGCAAATGCAATGCACATGATGACATCCTATGAGATGCATGACAAAGACAAAAACACACGGAGACAAAAACCCAACACCGAGGAAAATAAAATAACTTAGGCTGGAAACGGCAAGCGTTGGGATACCGATAAGCTAAATTACATCCGTGGTGTTACAGGTCTTCCTCCACCACTTCGTCCGCGGACTGGGGTTTCCCCTCCATCCATTTGTTCGTGGCCTCATGTTCTACTATGGGCTGGACTTTCATGATCTGGCCCCGAACTTCATCCTCAACATCTCGGCGTTCATCGTCGTGTGCGAGGCCTTCCTCCGCATCCGGCCCCACTTCGGCCTTTGGCTGAAGACCTTCAATATCAAGCCGAAGGTGGTGGGTGGCCAACAAGCAGAATGCGGCAGAGCCATGGTGGGTAAGATGCCAAACGTTACATGGCTCGAGGGCTCCTTCGTGGAGACCATAAAGGGGTGGCAATCGGGGTGGTTCTACATCACCGAGCCGCGCGACACCAACTGGGTGGTTGCCCCCAAGTTTCGATCCGGAATCCCCACGCGGCTCACTTCCTGGAAGGAGAAGGGCTTCTCCTGGGGTTCATCGGTGGAGCTGGACGGACTCCATAAGTGTATCCGAAACATGACAAGCAAGAAACTTATGCTTTTCAACATAGTCCAGGTCATGCTCTTTCGCCGGATCCTCCCGTGTCAATAATGGGATTTTAACTTATGGGAGTTCGACCCGGCCCGGCACCAGACTCTAAGCGAGCTCTTCGACACGACGGACAAAGACGTCTGGAGGGTGTTGTTCAAGGGCGCCGAGGTCCCCCCTCTCTCACCGAGGACCGCGGGCTAAGCGTGAAGTGCCCAGCGAATTCGGTAAGTTCTGTACATCTGGTAGGATATTTATTTCCTATAGCTTAACCATGTGCGAGGTCTGAGCTCCCATGCCTTTGACAGGACTGGGTGGAGGCAACAGAGCAGATTGACTGTCTGGCCCCTCTGCCCGAAGACACTGCGGACGCTCTCCTGACGGAGATGCTGACTCCGGCTCCTTATAAGGTGCCGGAGAAGACCAAGAAGAAGGCCAAGGGAACCCGCAAGAGTTCCCGGCGCCAGGTGGTATCGGACTCATCGTCCGATAACTCCGCGACGCACTCCTCTCATGAAGATGAGGAGGAGGAAGATGAAGATGCTCCCCCTCCAGCCGGGGGAGACAAGAAAAGGAAGGCCGCCCCAACCGGGGAGGCCAAAGGGTCCAAGAAGGGAAGGACTCTCCTTCCGGACTACTCCACCACCGCCGCCGAAGGCAAAGATGAGTGGCTGCTCGGGACCAAGCCCCTGGGGAAGTCGTAAGTATTCGGATACCAGAGTAACTCATAGCATACCTTTGTCGCACTGCTTCCCTTAATGCCGAATATGATTATGAAGACCTCCCCAAACCCGTATCGACGTATCCTCGTCAGACGGCTCCTTGGATTCGTCGGATATGGATAGCGATCCACTTCCGACCGCCTCCTCCCCTTGCCCTACGGACAACGCCGAGGTATTGTCTCAAGGGGCACCGAGCCAGGGGGAGATAGTCCCGGAGGCGCCTCAAGGCGACCTTCCGGACTCCAGGAGCAAAGGGAGCAAGGCTCCCGGGGGCTCCAAGTTCGGTTCTCAGCCGAACACCGCGCCGGAACCTCCAGTGGTTCCGGATTCGGGCAGGCGGCCCCCTTTCAAAAGGGGTAAGACGCCCGTGCCGGTGACCTCTGTCTATCCAGAGGCACTGGACAACCTGCTGGGAGCGCTTCGCGGCGTTTCCATCAACGAAGAGCACCGCACTATTATGAGTGCGGTGATCAAGAAGGTTCAGTCCGCCAAGAGCGGACTGACTGAAGCCTGTGCCAGCCTTCTAACAGGCTTTGAGGTAAGTATTTAAAATATAGGAAAAATACTACCACATAGACAGTAGCCCCTGATGCTCTGTTTGGTGTTCACAAAGAAAAGCCGAATAGAGGATCAAATAATATCTGCAGGAGTCTAATATAAGTATGTCTGTATACGTATGCAGGCTTCGCTGCTAGCCTCTGCCGCACTGACTGCGGAGGTCGCCGCACTGAAGCAGGACCTCGAGGGGTCCGAGAAAGAGCTCGGCCTTGCCAAGAGGCAGCTCGAGGAGAACAAAGGTAAGTAATACCTTGTCTATATATATATATATATGCAAAAAAAAGATGCGATTGCAAAATGACAGGATCATTATGAATTTGCCAGGGGCCACGACCGAAGTGGCGACCCTGAAGCAAGCGATGTATGAGGCCAAAAACAAAGCGGCCTAGGAGCGCACCGAGCGGGAAAAGCAAGAGGCACAGGTGGGAGAGGTGCAGCAAGAGCTCCAAGCTCTCGTGACGAAGCACGAGGCGTTGGAGCTTGACTCGAAGACGCGAGAGTCTGAGCTTGCCGCGGCCCTTGAGAGCGCAAAGAGTGCCAAGGCTGAAGCCCAAAAGGCCCTCCAGGAGATTGAGGCGATGAGGAAGATAGCGGCGGGTAAGGCATTCAATATACAAAGCAAGCATGTGAAAGTAAATTACTTGTTACTTACCCGAGTCCGGAGCTCTCCAGGAGCATTCGCAGATTTGCCCCGCAGCGTGTCGGATGCCGCAAAGTTTTAGCAGGCCAAGGAGGGAAGCTCGACGGAGAAGCTGTTGTGGTCTCAGTATACTGGGACCGAACACTCGATGCCTATGAGCGACCAGTTGAAGCAACTGGTCGAGCTGCACAAGGTGGCCGAACAGGCCATGAAGGGCTTTATAGTCCGGATGTGGCCTGGCGACGCCCTTCCCAACAGCTACTTCGGCCTGGTGCGGCGGCTTGTGGATGCCTGTCCACGGCTGGAAGTCATCAAGCGGTCCATCTGCATCGAGGGTGCACGTCGGGCTTTTGCCCGTGCGAAGGTGCACTGGGCCAAGATGGACGCCGAGAAGCTGGTGAAGGAGGGGCCACCGCAGGGCAAGGAGCATCGCCACCCCGAGATGTATTATGAGGGTGTCCTGAAGGGTGCCCGTCTTGTAGCGGACGAGTGTGCGAAAGATGTAATATTTGAATGAACTTGCTTGTGTGATCCCGTGGCATGAAAACTTGTTCATATGCGCTATGCAACGCTTGTTTGAATTTAAAATATTACCTTATGTTCGGCTGTTTATCAAATCTGAGATATGGCTAGTCGTCGGCTTCTGCCCCCATGCCACGAGTGCTGGGGTGTTCGGGATAAACCTGAGCACTCTTGTTCCCATTTTTGGGTCCTTCGAGGGAGGTGCTCAGCGCAACGAACAAGGCAATCGGACTATAATGCTTTATCACTCTCACTTAGCCATAGAATTCTATAATTTTAAATTTTGGCGAAGCCCCTAGTATTCGGAAGGCCGAATTTGGGGCGCTATACACGCCTTAAGCCGGACAAAGCCGACTCCTCGCTCTAAGCGGCATAAGTCTTTAGGGACTCGAAACCTCTCGAACAACGACCAGTCTCTCGCCTTATCATGACAATCAGTTTTAGCTTTCTCTACTGAGGTGCTTAGCCCAGCTGAACCGGGGCACAATCGTAGTAGTTCTCCCGGTGCTACCTTAGCCGATATAGCGGAACGTAAGGTACCAAAACATGGGAGCCGGGCAAACCCATTATTGACCCGAGACATGATTCGGAGCTGATGCATATAATGCTATAAGTTCGGGGTGCCGCACTGTCTAAAGTGTTCGGACTTCTCACGCCGTATTATCGGGTATGCTTAAGCCCCTAGCGTATTAGCCGTACAAGAGTGTACGGGTGCTGGATGTCATGAAATGAACATATATATATAAAAGGAAGAATAAAGAATGAGATAATAGTCTAGTGCTATGCATTGTTTATTCAAAAAGGTGCGTTAAAGCAAAATGATACAAGTAGTGCGATAAGCAAAAAGTAGGACTATTTGACATGTCCCCTCCAAGGGCAAGCTGAGGAATGGCATTAAAGCAAGTATTTCACTCGTTATCGTAATCCACCTGGGAGTTCCGTGGTGCGACGTAGCTTTCTGCCTCCTTGATTGCTGCATCATGTGTTCGGCAGTCATATTGCTGGACAGGGTTTCCAGAGATTAAAGTCCTGAAAGAGAGAAAAATAACAAAGCGGGAAGCCCCTAGTGCGGTTGAGCCGCGTCTTGGGGCGTGCCGTAGTCGTGCCCTCCTCCCCACCTATGCCCATGGTATTTTCAATGCGTAATTATGTACGCGCGGCACGGATTTCGCCATTTGGCTGGGACTGGGGTGGGGGCCGCATTGCTATGCAAGCTCAGAACGTGCCATGCGGTCTTGTTGCCAATTACTCCGGGCGCGCTTGAAGGTGTTCGGGTCCTTAATCGCCGAACTAGTGGATTGCCTTAAGAGGCTGCTTTGTGCTTCTGCTGCGAGGGCCGTAGTGTGCTCCTCCGGGCGGAGAGAGCGCTCTGTGTTTCCATTAACTGTGATGACCCCCCGAGGTCCTAGCATCTTGAGCTTGAGGTATGCATAATGTGGTACCGCATTGAATCTCGCAAATGCGGTTCGTCCGAGCAGTGCATGATAGCCACTGCGGAACGGGACTATATCGAAGATTTACTCCTCACTTTGAAAGTTATCCGGGGATCCGAAGACCACTTCCAGTGTGACTGAGCCTGTGCAATGGGCCTCTACACCTGGTATGACACCTTTGAAGGTCATTTTTGTGGGTTTGATCCTTGAGGGGTCTATACCCATTTTGCGCACTGTGTCCTGGTAAAGCAGGTTCAGGTTGCTGCCGCCGCCCATAAGGACTCGAGTGAGGTGAAATCCGTCAATGATTGGGTCTAGAACCAGTGCGGCGAATCCGCCATGACGGATACTAGTGGGGTGGTCCCTGCGATCAAAGGTGATCGGGCAAGAGGACCATGGGTTGAACTTTGGGGCAACTAGCTACAACGCGTATATGTCCCTTAGCGCACGCTTCCGCTCCCTCTTGGGGATGTGCGTTGCATATATCATGTTAACCATCCACACTTGTGGGGGGAACCTCTTCTGTCCTCCGGTGTTCGGCTGCTGGGGCTCCTCCTCGTCATCGCTATGCGAACCCTTATCTTTGTTTTCGGCATTTAACTTGTCGGCCTGCTTGAGCACCCAACAATCCCTGTTGGTGTGGTTGGCTGGCTTGTCGGGGGTGTCGTGTATTTGACACGAGCGATCGAGTATACGGTCCACACTGGATGGGTCTGGAGTGCTTCTTTTAAATGGCTTTTTCCGCTGACTGGGTTTAGAGCCTTTGAATCTAGCATTGATTGTCATATCCTCTGTATTGTCGCTGTTAATGCGGCGCTTGTGTTTGTTGTGACATGACCTACCATTGCCATCCTTGGTATCCAAAGTACCATGGTTCTTTGATATGTTATTGCTACAAGCCAGCCAGCCGTCTTCTCCCACACAAAAGCGGGTCATGAGTGTCGTGAGGGCTGCCATAGAGGGCTTTTCTTGGCCAAGGTGCCGGGCGAGCCACTCGTCGCAGATGTTATGCTTAAAAGCTGCTAGGGCCTCTACATCCGGACAGTCGACGATTTGATTCTTCTTTGTTAGGAACCGTGTCCAGAATTTCCTGGCCGATTCCTCTCGCTGCTGAATTATGTGGCTCAAGTCATCGGCATCTGGCGGTCGCACATAAGTGCCCTGGAAGTTGTCGAGGAATGCGGCTTCCAGATCTTCCCAACAGCCAATGGACTCTGCTGGCAAGTTGTTGAGCCAATGTCGAGCTGGTCCTTTGAGCTTGAGTGGGAGGTATTTGATGGCGTGTAGATCATCACCGCGGGCCATGTGGATGTGCAGGAGGAAATCCTCGATCCATACCGCAGGATCTGTTGTGCCGTCATATGATTCGATATTTACGGGTTTGAAACCCTCTGGGATTTGGTGATCCATTACTTTGTCTGTGAAGCATAGGGGGTGTGCGGCGCCTCTGTACTGGGCTATATCGCAACGCAGCTCAAATGAGTCTTGCCCGCTGTGTTCGGCACGGTCGCACCTACTTTTACTGTATCCGGCGTGACGGTTATCGTCTCGCATAGTGGCGCGCCCTCGTGATCCATAGATCGATCTTGCATGTTTTGCTTTGTCCTCCAATACGTCTCGTAGGTCTGGCGTATTTCCCCATGCCTTGACATTTTTATTTGAGTGGCGTCGTAGTGCGGGCTGAGCTTCTGGCTGAAATGCCTCTCTATCGCGACCAAGAGGCGGCCGGTCAGCCGCATCGTATGCTGGAGATGTAGGTTTGAGTGCTTCCTCCTCCAATCGAGGTAGCAACCTCTACTTTGGGTAACTCTTGGAGTGCCGTTCGAGTTTATATTCCTCGGCCGCAAGGACTTCAGTCCATCTGTCAACTAGCAAATCTCGATCAGCTTGAAGCTTCTGTTGCTTTTTCTTAAGGCTAGTTGCCGTGGCTATAAGCCGGCGCTTGAAGCGCTCTTGTTCGACGGGATCCTCAGGCACGACGAATTCTTCATCGTCGAGTCTTGCCTCGTCTTCGGAGGGAGGCATGTAATTATCATCCTCCGCCTCTCCATCTGTCGCTCTTTCTGGAGGGCTGGCTTCTCCATCCTCCTACCCTGGATCTTGCTGGAGGGGATTGTTGTCGTCTTCGGCACTGTCCGGAGTGCTATTATCTCCTGTGTCAGGGTCACCGCTTTTGCTTTGGCGAGACTTAGAGCGGCGCCGCTGATGCCGGCGCTTGGGTTGCTTCTTGGAGGGGTCATCCTCCACTGTCTCATCGCCATTGCCTGCTTTGGGTGTGTCCACCATGTATATATCATATGATGAGGTGGTTGTCCAGTGCCCGGTGGGCAATGATTCCTCTTTGCCTCCCGCATCGTCGTCCATGCCGTCGATGTCTTCGGAGTCGAAGTCGAGCATGTTGGTTAAGTCGTCGATAGTGGCTACTAAGTGGGTGGTGGGTGGGCGGCGAATTTCTTCGTCATCCGCATCCCAATCATGTCGGACATAGTTCGTCCAGGATTCTCCTGACAAGGAGAGAGACCTTAATGAGTTCAGTATGTGGCCGAAGGGCGAGTGCTAAAATATATCCGCGGAGGTAAACTCCATGATCGGCGCCCAATCAGATTCGATAGGCACGGGCGCAGGCGGTTGGGGTCCGTGGCCGGGGAGGAATCCGGTAGTTCGGCATCACGGCTCTCATGAAGGGTAAGGTCTATACTCGGCTCGATCGCCGATGAGAGTGCGGCCTCGATGGCGGGGTCTATCCACCCGCTCATGCAAGGCGCAGCTAGCTCCGAATTGAGGGTCGGAATGGTTGCTGGCGCGATTTCCTGGACACTGTCCGATGGCAGAGCTAAATCATGCTCATTGTGGCCGTGTGGCGCACTAGGCAGGGGCTCGAATCCGTCGAAGATCAAGTCTCCGCGGATATTGGCCGTGTAGTTTAAGCTTCCAAACCTGACCTGATGGCCAGGGGTGTAACTCTCGATCTGCTCTAGATGGCCAAGCGAGTTCACCCGCAGTGCGAAGCCGCCGAATACAAAGATCTGTCCGGGGAGAAAAGTCTCACCCTAGACTGCATCGCTATCGATGATCGAAGGAGCCATCAAGACTAATGGCGACGACACAGAGGAACTCTCAATGAAAGCACCAATGTCGGTGTCAAAACCGGCGGATCTCGGGTAGGGGGTCCCGAACTGTGTGTCTAAGGCGTATGGTAACAGGGGCTGGGGACACGATGTTTTACCCAGGTTCGGGCCCTCTTGATGGAGGTAAAACCCTACGTCCTGCTTGATTATTCTTGATAATATGAGTAGTACAAGAGTTGATCTACCACGAGATCAGAGAGGCTAAACCCTAGAAGCTAGCCTATGGTATGATTGTATGTTCTCCTACGGACTAAAACCCTCCAGTTTATATAGACACCGGAGGGGGCTAGGGTTACACAAGGTCGGTTACAAAGGAGGAGATATACATATACATATTGCCTAGCTTGCTTTCCACGCCAAGTAGAGTCCCATCCGGACACGGGACAAAGTCTTCAATCTTGTATCTTCATAGTCCAACAGTCTGGCCAAAGGATATAGTCCGGCTGTCCGGAGACCCCCTAATCCAGGACTCCCTCAGTCATGCTCGTTGGATTGCTTGGTCCTTCGTAGATCGATGGTGGCCTCGGATTAATTCTAACAAGTGGTATCATGAGCAAGGTTAAAGATCGAGGCGGTTCGTGTTGATCTAGAGGGAGATGACTACCGGAGAAATTCTGCGGGGACGGATCGTGACCTTAGGGTCGGCAAGTTGCAGCGAGGAGATTGAGAACGCAGAGGTGTCGGTTTTGTTTCAATCTAAGAAGCGATCAGAATACACGATGGGTGGCTCGCGCTACGAGCAGATCCGTAGCAGCAAAAGTGGCGACGGCAAGTTCATCCTGATCAAGAGGCGGAGACATTGTGCAGATCGGATCGGTGCGTGCATCAGTAGGAATCCCTAGACGAGTAGACGGATTGATGTTCGATGCGGCGGTGTAATATATCTCGGTGGCCTGGGCGTGTAGTGCCAGGGGGCCACGGCCCAAGTGGCGCTGGTGGACAGGCCCTGTAGGCATAGCACAATAGCAGGCCGAGAGCAGAGGCTGGCCCAGGCGGGAGTTTGCTTGTGCAGCGGCGGCCCATGGAGCGGGAAGGCCCAGGGAGAGACGCGCACCATGGCACTGATCGATTGTATGTGGTCTAGTGATGCTTTGGCACTAGAAGCTCGTACGTATATGCAAAGACGTGAGATTTGTTTAAGGAAAAAAATTGGTTCTGGAAGGTATTGTCGTGTGTCGGAACTTGGAATTTGCTGGTTACTAACATGTTGATCTCATGCGTGGAAAAGAATAGAACAAGAAAATTAGTCAGGAAGTCACATGGTGCTACAGGTGTGGATGAAATTGTTTGAGTTGGTTGCACACGTACACAAGAGACTACAGGGACTAGTTTTGGGTTCTTTGCTTCGAACGCTAAGGAGATCAGCGTGGCAGCACTGGTGTTATTCGAGTGGTAGTCAAATGGGAACCGAGGATGGCGAGGTGCGTATAAGGCTCGAATGAGTCTGGAGCATGTCGTGATGGGATCGTGCAAACACGGGGCGTCAAGCAGTGCACGGAGTTGTGCGGGCGAACAAGATGCAGGGTGGAGCATGGTTGCAGTCGGATAATTTCGGCTAGGTCGGACTGGACAGTTTGATGGATCGACATGGATGTTGGTCAAAAGCAGAAGACTGCGGTGACTTCAACGATGATGACATAGGAGCGTGATGCTAATGGTGGCCGACTTCTGGGGCATGGAAACATGTGGTGCAGGCCTGAGGGCTTGTGCGGCTTCGACAGACTATGGCGCATGGTTGATTCAAGACGGTGCACATGAGAGCTTGAAGTCGACGGAGCGCGGGGTAGCAAAAGTGCAGCTACATGGAGTTATGTTGAAGGTGGAGCTGGAGTCTGATGGAAGGCTTCACTCTCTGCTGATGGAGGGGCTACGGCCTAAATGCATGGAGAGTCGAAGCCTATTTCAGCGGGATAGCAAGAGACACGTGGTTTCAGACTGGGTACCAGTGGTCTAATGGAGACGTGATACTTGGCATCAATCGGTGATGATTGGTGGTTCTTTGCAGTGGGGGTTGAGGCAGTGTGGGCTAGCTACCCGAGAGACTCGACCAGGATAGCATAGGCTCGATGCGGTGATGGCGGTGAGACGTGCGGTAAGCACGGGACACAGCGACAGACCAAGACACTAATGGTGAGACATGTGGTCAGACAAAGTGTGCAGGGGTGCTAAAGCAGTGTTGGCGAGTACAGGTGAAGGAAATATGCCCTAGAGGCAATAATAAAGTTATTATTTATCTCCTTATATCATGATAAATGTTTATTATTCATGCTAGAATTGTATTAACTGGAAACATAATACTTGTGTGAATACATAGACAAACAGAGTGTCACTAGTATGCCTCTACTTGACTAGCTCGTTGATCAAAGATGGTTATGTTTCCTAGCCATTGACATGAGTTGTCATTTGATTAACGGGATCACATCATTAGGAGAATGATGTGATTGACTTGACCCATTCCGTTAGCTTAGCACTCGATCGTTTAGTATGTTGCTATTGCTTTCTTCATGACTTATACATGTTCCTATGACTATGAGATTATGCAACTCCCGTTTACCGGAGGAATGCTTTGTGTGCTACCAAACGTCACAACGTAACTGGGTGATTATAAAGGTGCTCTACAGGTGTCTCCGAAGGTATTTGTTGGGTTGGCGTATTTCGAGATTAGGATTTGTCACTCCGATAGTCGGAGAGGTATCTCTGGGCCCTCTCGGTAATGCACATCACTTAATCCTTGCAAGCATTGCAACTAATGAGTTGGTTGCGGGACGATGTATGATAACCCACAAGTATAGGGGATCACAACAGTTTTCGAGGGTAGAGTATTCAACCCAAATTTATTGATTCGACACAAGGGGAGCCAAAGAATATTCTCAAGTATTAGCAGCTGAGTTTTCAATTCAACCACACCTGGAAACTTAATATCTACAGCAAAGTATTTAGTAGCAAAGTAATATGATAGTAGTGGTAATGGTAGCAAAAGGTAATGATAGCAAAATTAATGTTTTTGGTAATTTGTAATGATCATAGCAATAGCAACAGAAAAGTAAATAAGCGAAGAACAATATATCGAAAGCTCATAGGCAATGGATCGGTGATGGAGAATTATACCGGATGCGGTTCATCATGTAACAATCATAACCTAGGGTGACATAGAACTAGCTCCAGTTCATCAATGTAATGTAGGCATGTATTCCGAATATAGTCATACATGCTTATGGAAAAGAATTTGCATGACATATTTTGTCCTACCCTCCCGTGGCAGCGGGGTCCTAATGAAAACTAAGGGATATTAAGGCCTCCTTTTAATAGAGTACCGGACCAAAGCATTAACACATAGTGAATACATGAACTCCTCAAACTATGGTCATCACCGGTAAGTATCTCGATTATTGTCACTCCGGGGTTAACGGATCATAACACATAATAGGTGACTATAGACTTGCAAGATAGGATCAAGAACTCTCATATATTGATCAAAACATAATAGGTTCAGATCTGAAATCATGGCACTCGGGCCCTAGTGAAAAGCATTAAGCATAGCAAAGTCATAGCAACATCAATCTCAGAACATAGTGGATACTAGGGATCAAACCCTAACAAAACTAACTCGATTACATGATAGATCCCATCCAACCCATCACCGTCCAGCAAGCCTACGATGGAATTACTCACGCACGGCGGTGAGCATCATGAAATTGGTGATGGAGGATGGTTGATGATGACGATGGCGACGGATTCCCCTCTCCGGAGCCCCGAATGGACTCCAGATCAGCCCTCCCGAGAGGTTTTAGGGCTTGGCGGCAGCTCCGTATCGTAAAATGCGATGAATCCTTCTCTTTTATTTTTTTCTCCCCGAAACCAAATATATAGAGCTGGAGTTGAGGTCGGAGGAGCTCCAGGGGCCCACGAGGTAGGGAGGGCGCGCCCCCCACCCTCGTGGACAGGTGGTGGCCCCCCTGTCCTTCATCTTTTGCAAGGATTTTTTAGTATTTCTGAAAAGTTGTTCCGTGAAGTTTCAGGTCATTCCGAGAACTTTTGTTTCTGCACATAAATAACACCATGGTAATTCTGCTGAAAACAGCATTAGTCTGGGTTAGTTCCATTCAAACATGCAAGTTAGAGTCCAAAACAAGGGCATAAGTGTTTGGAAAAGTAGATACGACGGAGACGTATCATCTCCCCCAAGCTTAAACCCTTGCTTGTCCTCAAGCAATTCAGTTGATAAACTGAAAGTGATAAAGAAAAACTTTTACAAACTCTGTTTGCTCTTGTTGTTTTAAATATGTAAAGCCAGCATTCAAGTTTTCAGCAAAGATTATGACTAACCACATTCACAATAATGCTTAGGTCTCAAGTTTACTCATATCAATGGCATAATCAACTAGCGAGCAATAATAATAAATCTCGGATGACAACACTTTCTCAAAACAATCATAATATGATATAACAAGATGGTATCTCGCTAGCCCTTTCTGAGACCGCAAAACATAAATGCAGAGCACCTTTAAAGATCAAGGACTGGCTAGACATTGTAATTCATGGTAAAAGAGATCCAGTCAAGTCATACTCAATGTAAACTAACAGTAATGAATGCAAATGACAGCAGTGCTCTCCAACTAGTGCTTTTTAATAAGAGGATGATGACTCAACATGAAAGTAAATAGATAGGCCCTTCGCAGAGGGAAGCAGGAATTTGTAGAGGTGCCAGAGCTCGGTTTTGAAATAGAGGTGAATAATATTTTGAGCGGTATACTTTCATAGTCAACATAACAACCAAGAGATGGCAATATCTTCCATGCTACACACATTATAGGCGGTTCCCAAATAGAACGGTAAAGTTTATACTCCCCCTCCACCAACAAGCATCAATCCATGGCTTGCTCGAAACAACGAGTGCCTCCAACTAACAAGAGTCCGGGGGGAGTTTTGTTTGCAATTATTTTGATTTGATTTGCATAAAGCATGGGACTGGGCATCCCGGTGACCAGCCATTTTTCTCGTGAGTGAGGAGCGGAGTCCACTCCTCTTGACAATAACCCACCTAACATGGAAGATACGGACAGCCCTAGTTGATACATGAGCTATTCGAGCATACAAAACAGGATATTTATTTGAAGGTTTAGAGTTTGGCACATACAAATTTACTTGGAACGGCAGGTAGATACCGTATATAGGTAGGTATGGTGGACTCATATGGAATAACTTTGGGGTTTATGGAGTTGGATGCACAAGCAGTATTCCTACTTAGTACAGGTGAAGGCTAGCAAAAGACTGGGAAGCGGCCAGCTAGAGAGCAACAACAGTCATGAACATGCATAAGAATTAATCAACACCAAATGCAAGCATGAGTAGGATATAATCCACCATGAACATAAATATCATGAAGGCTATGTTGATTTTGTTTCAACTAGATGCGTGAACATGCGCCAAGTCAAGTCACTTAAATCATTCAGAGGAGGATACCACCCTATCATACTACATCACAACCATTTTAATAGAATGTTGGCACGCAAGGTAAACCATTATAAGCTCCTAGCTAATCAAGCATGGCACAAGAACTATGATCTCTAGTTGTCATTGTAAACATGTTTATTCATAATAGGCTGAATCAGGAACGATGAACTAATCATATTTACAAAAACAAGAGAGGTCGAGTTCATACCAGTTTTTCTCATCTCAATAAGTTCATCATATAATCATCATTATTGCCTTTCACTTGCACGACCGAACGATGTGGATAATAATAATAGTACATGTGCATTGGACTAAGCTGGAATCTGCAAGCATTCAATAAACAGGAGAAGACAAGGCAATATGGGCTCTTTTGTCAGATCAACAATAATGCGTATAAGAGCCAGTTCAACAATTTAATTATGGTCTTCTCCTATCGACCCCCAAAGAAAAGAAAAGAAATAAAACTATTTACATGGGAGACCTCCCAACAAGTAAAAGAAGAACAGGAAATCTTTTTGGGTTTTCTTTTTAATTACTACTACAAGCATGGAAAGTAAAATAATTAAAATCTACAACTAATTTTTTTTGGTTTTTCTTAAGGTTTATCAAACACACAAGAAGAAAGCATAAAAAGGGAAATAAACTAGCATGGATGATACAAGGAAAAAGTATGAGCACCGACATCTGGCAATGAGTGTGTGAACATAAATGTAATGTCAGTGAGAAATACGTACTCCCCCAAGCTTAGGCTTTTGGCGTAAGTTGGTCTATGGCCACGGTCGGCCTGGCGAATATCCATAATAATAGTTGGGGTCGTACTGAGATGAAGAAGACTCTGACTGCCATTGGTTGGCAATCATTTCCGGATCCCAATGGTAATTAGACTGTCGTGGAGGATCAACCTATGGTTCCGGCTCTGGCTCCGTGGCTGATGTAGGGTTCCGATAGGTGTGAATAGCCTCTAACGGAACAAGGTACTGGCCTGCAGATAAATCAAACAAGGAAGGAGCAGGCAGGGTAATAGTCTCAGGATGATGTTTATCAAAGAACAATTTGTATTTAAGCTCCCCTTCCCTATTCTTAACAATAAAATCGTGCGCTACCATACTCTTATAATCTAAGTAAACACGAGGCAGCAATTTTTCTTCCTTCTCATAATGCCTAATAGGTATATTAAAATGTGCAGCTAGGCGTGAAGCATAGATGCCTCCAAAGATGGGGCCCTTTGTATGGTTCAGACTTAACCGTTTAGCAATAATGTCGCCCATACTAACAGAGTTATCACTGAATAAACCGTGGAGCAAAATAATAATATCAGGAACACTAAGGTTTCCACAGTTTCCGCGACCAATTAAGCAACGACTAGCAAATATTGCAACATAGCATAAAACAGGGAAATGTATGCTAGTGATTCGTGCATCGGAAACCTTCCTCGTTTCCCCTACAGTGATGATATCAATAAACCCATCCACATCGCTGCGATGTGGTTCCTCTGTCGTGCCCTCGAAAGGGACCAAACAAACCCAACAAAAATCATAAAGTGACATCTCCTTATGCTCATTATATAAATAAAACTCCACCATAGGTGGTGAGCTCCTAGAATGGAAATGAAAGTTTTGCACAAAGATATTTGTGAGTAAGAGATACTGATCTCGTTGGTTGTGGAGGAAAGCGGTGAGGCTTGCATTCTTAGCCAATTCATAAAAATCTTCATAAATCTCGGCTGCTCTCAAGAAATCATCAGAAGGCCATTCACACGACCGAATCTCCGTGGTGCGAGGCAGATTATATTTGGGCTTTTGTGCCTTTTCCTTCGAGCTTCGGCTCGATGAGCCCCTCAAAAGTCTCTTCATTGTTTTATGAAAAATTCTGAAATTTTTAGTAACTTCAAAATAAAAGTAAACCAAACTCAATAATATTGATAGCAACTACTCCTACAAGTGCCTAGGGCCTATATCATGCATCAAAACTACTTTTGACCATATAAATTTGACATGCAAGCTCAAGAACATGGTCACCTAGGCAGAAAAAATTTGCAATGAATAAAGCACTAGAACAAAAACTAATTGGACCGATGGAGGAGTCACATACCAAGGAACAATCTCCCCAAGCAGTTTTGTGAGAGGTGCTTTGAGCAAGGAGATCGAAAATGGCAGCAAAATGAGCTTGGACTTGGGTTTGAGCTGGATATTCATGTTTGGGGGAGGAAGAAGGAGTGTGTGGGTGAAAGGATAAGTGGAGGAGGGCCACCGTGGGCCCACGAGGCAGGGGGCGCACCTAGGGGGTAGGGGGCGCCCCTGACCCTCGTGGGCAGGTGCCACCTCCTCCTGTTGTGTTCTCCATGCCAAATATTCTCAAATATTTCAGAAAAAACATATTTAAATTTCAGGGCATTTGGAGAACTTTTATTTTCGGGGTATTTTTATATTGCACGGATAATCAGATAATAGACAAAAAATACTATTTTTATTTTATTTAATATAAATAACAGAAAGTAAAAGGAGGGTACAGAAGGTTGTGCCTTCTAGTTTCATCCATCTCATGATCATCAAAATGAATCCACTAACAAGGTTGATAAAGTGTTGTCAGTGAACTCATTCCGAATAACATGGAACCGGAGAAATTTCGAATAACACTATGTTACCTCAACGGGGATATGCACATCCCCAATAATAAGAATATCATATTTCTTCTTGAAAATAGGAATAGGAAATTCAAAACCTCCAAATATAATCGATGGGATTTTTCCAATAGAGTTGATACTATGAACTTGAGGTTGTTTCCTCGGAAAGTGTACCATATGCTCATTACCATTAACATGAAAAGTGACCTTGCCTTTAGTGCAATCAATAACAGCCCCTGCAGTATTCAAAAAGGGTCTTCCAAGAATAATAGACATACTATCATCCTCGGGAATATCAAGAATAACAAAGTCTGTTAAAATAGTAACATTTGCAACTACAATAGGCACATCCTCACAAATACCGACATGTATAGCAGTTGATTTATCAGCCATTTGCAAAGATATTTCAGTAGGTGTCAACTTATTCAAATCAAGTCTACGATATAAAGAGAGAGGCATAACACTAACACCGGCTCCAAGATCACATAAAGCAGTTTTCACATAGTTTCTTTTAATGGAGCATGGTATGGTGGGTACTCCTGGATCTCCTAGTTTCTTAGGTATTCCACCCTTAAAAGTATAATTAGCAAGCATGGTGGAAATTTCAGCTTCCGGTATCTTTCTTTTATTTGTAACAATATCTTTCATATACTTAGCATAAGGATTCATTTTGAGCATATCAGTTAATCGCATACGCAAAAAGATAGGTCTAATCATTTTAGCAAAGCGCTCAAAATCCTCATCATCCTTTTTCTTGGATGGTTTGGGAGGAAAAGGCATAGGTTTCTGAACGCATGGTTCTCTTTCTTTACCGTGTTTCCTAGTAACAAAGTCTTTCTTATCATAACGTTGATTCTTTGATTGTGGGTTATCAAGATCAACAACAGGTTCAATTTCTATATCATTATCATTACTAGGTTGAGCATCATCATGAACATTATCATTAACATTATCACTAGTTTCAGGTTCATTACCAGATTGTGTTTCAGCATCAGAGATAGAAATATCATTTGGATTCTCAGGTGTTTCAATAATAGGATCACTAGAAGCATGCAAAGTCCTATCATTTTTCTTTCTCTTCCTATTAGAAGACTAGGTGAATCCACATTATTTCTCTGAGAATCTTGCTCAATTCTCTTAGGGTGGCCTTCAGGATACAAAGGTTCCTGAGTCATTCTACCACCTCTAGTAATAACTCTAACAGCATTATCATTACTAGGAAAATAGCCCGTGCGTTGCAACGGGATAAAAAATTATCGCACTCCGGCACTTATAATCCAATCACTATGTTTTCTTAAGAAAATAAGTACGGTCAAATATCTCGAACATGAATAAGAAATGGCATGTAAAGCCCGCCATCTAGGCAAAAAGTCTAACGAACATATGCATTGTTCTTTTTTGGGGTGGAAGGGGAAGGGTAGGCATTGTTTGACTTGTCCAATTTAATGTACATAGTATTGCCGAAGTTATTGAGATAGGCGTCATAACTTTTTATTATCTTAGTTGGCTAAAGCAACCCATTTAAAAAGTATCCCAAAAACTAACTATGCAGTCTCTTTATCTATATGTTCAAGAGAATTGATCAAACCCTCAAAAAAAGAGGGAATTGGTCAAAAGCAATAAAACCAGCACCAAAAATCCCCACGGAGAGGGCTACAAGCCCATACATTCAAGTCTAGCTTTTTTTGTATGTGGGGACATTTCATCTCCAAACTTAGTTCCATGATTACAGAAAATGGTTTTGACATATACCCGGTGCGTGTTTAGAAAAGACAAAGTGCATTGTTTCAGAGCTTTGTTGAATATATGACATGCTTATGCTCGGTACGCTTCCAAGAACAATTATGCAAAGCACAATGGGAGCATGTCGGATATATTATCCCATAAAAGGCCGTAGAATTTTTTTATTTCTCCGAGTAAGGTCCATCTTTAGTCCAGCATTACAACACCCAGTTTGACTTTGTGCCTGCAACTGGCATGACTAATAATCATAATTTGTTCCATCTTGAAGCATATTTTCATACTATACAAACCTATCTCAGCAAAGGTACAACACAACTGTTAAGTGAAGGTTTTTGTTCTTTTCTTATGAACTTTTATTTCCGAGATCACAGTTACATGAATGCCATATGGCTTACTAAGTTGAAAGTATTGCCATCAGATTATAAGACGGTAGAGTCAAATAGTCACTGTGGGCCGATGTGAGAAGGGGACATCTAGCAGATAACCACACATAAATCCAACAGCAGCACCCAAAAAAGAATTGTAATCGGTGCGTCTCGCAGCTTCCAGCAACAACGCCTGATTAAAGAAAAGCAACAGGCAAATCCCCACCGAGACGCACTGCGTTACCCTTATCCACAGAATATCTCCATTCTTCCGCCTCCATCTTCTTCTCCTGCCACCGCATGGATGCGGCCTCCTCCGCTCTCCCACGGCCAGATCCGCCAGTGCCCTGCCGCCGGCAACCAGAACCAGCAGGACCGTCGCGTCCATCTCCTCTGTTTCCTTCCCATCCTTCTCCTTTCCTCTGTCTTTCTCACCCTCACACATCTTCTCTCTCTCTTCAGGAGCTCCCCCTGCCGCCTGGAGCTCAAGCCGCCAGCCGTCCAAGGCCTCCCCAGGAACAGATACGCGACCACGTGCCTCATCCTCGCACATGCCAGGCCGCGCCACCGGAGCCCCGCCCGCAGGTCGCGTGCCCGTCGCCCTCACCTTCACTCTTCTTCCCCTTTCCATTATGCGCTTTCCTCTCTGAATATCTCTCTCTGATCAAGTGCAGAGGCAGTGCTCCGCCGCCCGCTGCTGTTCTTCGCGTCGCCCCGCGCTCCCGCCGCTGTGAACCGGCTCCCCGCCGCAAGTCCTCGGCATCGCCATCCCGCGCTGCCTGCAGTCGCGCCAAGCCTGACTCGCAACCGTGGAGCCCGAGCCGTCAAGCGCTTCAAATCCGCCACCGCCCCATCTTCTTCAGGCGCTCGAGCACGAGCATGAGCTCGCCAGCACCCCACCTCTCTCTTCCGCTCCGTCCGCCGCCCGCGGCGCCGGGACCCATCGCTGCCGCGCCGCCTCCGTCGGTGCAGTCAACGGTCCCATGCCATTGACCCCCGCCAGGGGATGACTATTCCCTACCATGCGTGCGCACCCGTGCTCCAGCCCTCCCCTCCCCATCGTGTCCGGCCTGTGCCTGGACAACGGAAACCCCCGCTGTCCGTGCGCTCCGGCCAGCTCCCCGTCGCGCCCGAGACCTCCTAGAGTCTTCCTGTCGAGGCCTTCGTTGCGACCAGCATTTCACATGGGTCTCCTGCCCGCCTTAGCGCGGACGCCCGCCGCGACGCCGGCGGCAAGCGGCGGCGCATGCCCAGCGATGGAGAACGGCAGGATAAGCGGCGAGACGCGTGGTGCTGAGCCAGTCAATAAGGAATAAGGGCTGTGGGCATAGTTTCTAACAAATTTAGGGGGTTTTACGCAAAAACGAAACGTTTTTCCAAAGTGCCACTTAAACAGGGACTACAGGTTAATTTCAAAGAAACAGAGGGGCTTTTTCACAAAAACGCCGACGACGTACGACCAGAAGCACTCCGTGCTTTATTAGTAGGGAAAGATTCTTACTATTCAATTCATTGAGCAAATCATTTTGAGCTTTAAGTACTTGTTCTACTTGAGTGGTAACCATAGAAGCATGTTTACTAATAAGTTTAAGTTCGCCTTTGACATTAGCCATATAATCACCCAAGTGTCCAAGCATATTTGAATTGTATTTCAATTGTCTACCAAAATAAGCATTAAAATCTTCTTGCTTAACCATAAATTTATCAAACTCATCTAAGCATGGGCTAGAAAACTTAGTAAATGGGATTTCAGCTTTATCATATCTATAGAGAGAATTTACCTTTACTACCTCTGTCAGGTTATCAGGACCATGAGTTTCTTCAATAGGTAAAGAATTAAGATCATATGTTTCTTCAACAGGCGGTAAATTAAGACCATGTATTTTTTCAATAGGAGGTAAATTCTTAACATCTTCAGCTTTCATACCTTTTTCTTTCATAGATTTCTTTGCCTCTTGCATATCTTCAGGACTGAGAAATAGAATACCCCTCTTCTTCGGAGTTGGTTTAGGAATAGGCTCAGGAATTGGTACAGGAACTGGTTCAGGAAGTGTCCAATTATTTTCATTTGTCAACATATTATTCAATAGAATTTCAGCTTCATCCGGTGTTCTTTCCCTCAAAACAGAACCAGCACAACTATCCAGGTAATCTCTGGAGGCATCGGTTAGTCCATTATAAAAGATATCAAGTATTTCATTTTTCTTAAGAGGATGATCAGGAAAAGCATTAAGTAACTTGAGAAGCCTCCCCCAAGCTTGTGGGAGACTCTCTTCTTCAATTTGCACAAAATTATATATATCCCTTAAAGCAGCTTGTTTCTTATGAGCAGGGAAATATTTAGCAGAGAAGTAATAAATCATATCCTGGGGACTACGCACACAACCAGGATCAAGAGAATTAAACCATATCTTACCATCACCCTTTAATGAGAATGGAAATATTTTAAGGATATAAAAGTAACGAGTTCTCTCATCAGTAGTGAACAGGGTGGCTATATCATTTAATTTAGTAAGATGTGCCACAACAGTTTCAGATTCATAGCCATGAAAAGGATTAGATTCAACCAAAGTAATTATATCAGGATCAACAGAGAATTCATAATCCTTATCAGTAACAAAGATTGGTGAAGTAGAAAAAGCAGGGTCAGGTTTCATTCTAGCATTAAGAGATTGCTGCTTCCATTTAGCTAATAATCTCTTGAGTTTGTATCTATCTTTGTAAGCTAAAATAGCTAAAGAAGCTTCTTTATCAAAAACATAACCCTCAGGAATAATAGGTGAGTCTTCATCATCACTTTCATCAGTATTATCAGATTCAATATTTTCATTCTCTCTAGCCTTGGCAAGTTGTTCATCAAGAAATTCACCAAGTGGCACAGTAGTATCAAGCATAGAAGTAGTTTCATCATAAGTATCACGTAGAGCAGAAGTGGCATCATCAATAACATGCGACATATCAGAATGAATAGCAGAAGCAGGTTTAGGTGTCGCAAGCTTACTCAAAACAGAAGGTGAATCAAGTGCAGAGCTAGATGGCAGTTCCTTACCTCCCCTCGTAGTTGAGGGATAAATCTTAGTTCTTGGGTCTTTCAAGTTCTTCATAATGATAAGCAGATATAAATCCCAAGTGACTCAAAGAATAGAGCTATGCTCCCCGGCAACGGCGCCAGAAAATAGTCTTGATAACCCACAAGTATAGGGGATCGCAATAGTTTTCGAGGGTAGAGTATTCAACCCAAATTTATTGATTCGACACAAGGGGAGCCAAAGAATATTCTCAAGTATTAGCAGCTGAGTTGTCAATTCAACCACACATGGAAACTTAATATCTGCAACAAAGTATTTAGTAGCAAAGTAATATGATAGTAGTGGTAACGGTAGCAAAAGGTAATGATAGCAAAAGTAATGTTTTTGGTAATTTGTAATGATGATAGCAATAGCAACGGAAAAGTAAATAAGCGGAGAACAATATATGGAAAGCTCATATGCAATGGATCGGTGATGGAGAATTATGCCGGATGCGGTTCATCATGTAATAATAATAACCTAGGGTGACACAGACTAGCTCCAGTTCATCAATGTAGTGTAGGCATGTATTCCGAATATAGTCATACATGCTTATGGAAAAGAACTTGCATGACATCTTTTGTCCCACCCTCCCGTGGCAGCGGGGTCCTAATGGAAACTAAGGGATATTAAGGCCTCCTTTTAATAGAGTACCGGACCAAAGCATTAACACATGGTGAATACATGAACTCCTCAAACTATGGTCATCACCGGTAAGTATCCTGATTATTGTCACTTCGGGGTTAACGGATCATAACACATAATAGGTGACTATAGACTTGCAAGATAGGATCAAGAACTATCATATATTGATGAAAGCATAATAGGTTCAGATCTGAAATCATGGCACTTAGGCCCTAGTGACAAGCATTAAGCATAGCAAAGTCATAGCAACATCAATCTCAGAACATAGTGGATACTAGGGATCAAAACCTTACAAAACTAACTCGATTACATGATAGATCCCATCCAACGCATCACCGTCCAGCAAGCCTACGATGGAATTACTCACGCACGGCGGTGAGCATCATGAAATTGGTGATGGAGGATGGTTGATGATGACGATGGCGACGGATTCCCCTCTCCGGATCCCTGAACGGACTCCAGATCAGCCCTCCCGAGAGGTTTTAGGGCTTGGCGGCGGCTCCGTATCATAAAACACGATGAATCCTTCTCTTTTATTTTTTCTCCCCGAAACCAAATATATGAAGTTGGAGTTGAGGTCGGAGGAGCTCCAGGGGGCCACGAGGTAGGGGGCGCGCCCTAGGGGGGCAGGCGCACCCCCCACCCTCGTGGATAGGTGGTGGGCCCCCTGGCCTTCATCTTTTGCAAGGATGATTTATTATTTCCGAAAAGTTGTTCCATGAAGTTTCAGGTCATTCCGAGAACTTTTGTTTCTGCACATAAATAACACCATGGTAATTCTACTGAAAACAGCATCAGTCCGGGTTAGTTCCATTCAAATCATGCAAGTTAGAGTCCAAAACAAGGGCAAAAGTGTTTGGAAAAGTAGATACGATGGAGACGTATCAATGTATTACAGAACAAGTAAAGAGACTTGCCGGTAACAAGATTGAACTAGGTATTGAGATACCGACGATCGAATCTCGGGCAAGTAACATACTGATGACAAAGGGAACAACGTATGTTGTTATGTAGTCTGACCGATAAAGATCTTCGTAGAATATGTGGGAGCCAATTTGACCATCCAGGTTCCGCTATTGGTTATTGACCGGAGACGTGTCTCGGTCATGTCTACATAGTTCTCGAACCCGTAGGGTCCGCACGCTTAAAGTTTCGATGACGGTTATATTATGAGTTTATGGTTTTTGATGTACCAAAGGTTGTTCGGAGTCCCGGATGTGATCACGGACATGACGAGGAGTCTCAAAATGGTCGAGACATGAAGATTGATATATTGGAAGCCTATATTTGGATATCAGAAGTGTTCCGATGAAATCGGGATTTTACCGGAGTACCGAGGGGTTAACGGAACCCCTCAGGGGCTTAATGGGCCATAGTGGGCCTTTGTGGAGAAGAGGAGAGGCGGCCAGGGCAGGGCCGCGTGCCCCTCCCCCTGACAAGGAGAGGGGGGCGCCGCCTCCCCTTTCCTTCCTCTCTACCTCCTCTTTCCCCCTCCACTCCTAATCCAACAAGGAAAAGGGAGGGAGTCCTACTCCCGATGGGAGTAGGACTCCTCCTGGCGTGCCCCTCCTGACCGGCCGCACCTCCCCGCTTGCTCCTTTATATACGGGGGCAGGGGGCACCCTAGAGACACAACAATTGATCGTTTGATCTTTTAGCCTTGTGTGGTGCCCCCTCCACCATAGTCCACCTCGATAATACTGTAGCGGTGCTTAGGCAAAGCCCTACGTTGGTAGAACATCATCATTGTCACCACACCGTCGTGCTGACGAAGCTCTCCCTCAACACTCGGCTGGATCGAAGTTCGAGGGACGTCATTGGGTTGAACGTGTGCTGAACTCGGAGGTGTCGTACATTCGGTACTTGGTCGGTCGAATCGTGAAGACGTACGACTACATCAACCGTGTTGTGCTAACGCTTCCGCTTTCGGTCTACGAGGGTACGTGGACAACACTCTCCCCTCTCGTTGCTATGCATCACCATGATCTAGTGTGTGCGTAGGATTTTTTTTTGAAATTAGTACGTTCCCCAACAATGGCATCCGAGCCAGGTTTTATGCGTTGATGTTATATGCACGAGTAGAACACAAGTGAGTTGTGGGTGATATAAGTCATACTACTTACCAGCATGTCATACTTTGGTTCGGCGGTATTGTTGGATGAAGCGGCCCGGACGGACATTACGCGTACGCTTACGCGAGGCTGCTTCTACCGACGTACTTTGCACACAGGTGGCTGGCGGGTGTCAGTTTCTCCAACTTTAGTTGAACCGAGTGTGGCTACGCCCGGTCCTTGCGAAGGTTAAAACATCACCAACTTGACAAACTATCGTTGTGGTTTTGATGCGTAGGTAAGAACGATTCTTGCTAAGCCCGTAGCGGCCACGTAAAACTTGCAACAACAAAGTAGAGGACGTCTAACTTGTTTTCGCAGGGCATGCTGTGATGTGATATGGTCAAGACATGATGCTAAATTTTATTGTATGAGATGATCATGTTTTGTAACTGACTTATCGGCAACTGGCAGGAGCCATATGGTTGTCGCTTTATTGTATGCAATGCAATCGCCCTATAATGCTTTACTTTATCACTAAGCGGTAGCGATAGTCGTAGAAGCATAAGATTGGCGAGGCGACAACGATGCTACGATGGAGATCAAGGTGTCGCGCCGGTGACGATGGTGATCATGGCGGTGCTTCGGAGATGGAGATCACAAGCACGAGATGATGATGACCATATCATATCACTTATATTGATTGCATGTGATGTTTATCTTTTATGCATCTTATCTTGCTTTTATTGACGGTAGCATTATAAGATGATCTCTCACTAAATTTCAAGATAAAAGTGTTCTCCCTGAGTATGCACCGTTGCCAAAGTTAGTCGTGCCCAGACACCACGTGATGATCGGGTGTGATAAGCTCTACGTCCATCTACAACGGGTGCAAGCCAGTTTTGCACACGCAGAATACTCAAGTTAAACTTGACGAGCCTGGCATATGCATATATGGCCTCGTAACACTGAGACCGAAAGGTCGAGCGTGAATCATATAGTAGATATGATCAACATAGTGATGTTCACCATTGAAAGCTACTCCATTTCACGTGATGATCGGTTATGGTTTAGTTGATATGGATCACGTGATCACTTAGAGGATTAGAGGGATATCTATCTAAGTGGGAGTTCTTAAGTAATATGACTAATTGAACTTAGTACCTGATAGTATCTTTCTTGTCTATGTTGATTGTAGATAGATGGCCCATGCTGTTGTTTCGTTGAATTTTAATGCATTCCTTGAGAAAGAAAAGTTGAAAGATGATGGTAGCAATTACACATACTAGGACCGTAACTTGAGGATTATCCTCATTGCTACACAGAAGAGTTACGTCCTGGAAGCACCGCTAGGTGTACCACCTGCGCCAGCAACTGCAGACATTGTGAATGCCTGGCAGTCACGCATTGATGACTACTCGATAGTTCAGTGTGCCATGCTTTACGTCTTAGAACCGGGACTTCAACGACGTTTTGAACATCATGGAGCATATGAGATGTTCCAGGAATTGAAGTTAATATTTCAAAAGAATGCCCGGATTGAGAGATATGAAGTCTCCAATAAGTTCTACAGCTGCAAGATGGAGGAGAATAGTTCAGTCAGTGAGCATATACTCAAGATGTTTGGGTACTGCAATCACTTGATTCAACTGGGAGTTAATCTTTCGGATGATAGCGTCATTGACAGAATTCTTCAATCACTGCCACCAAGCTACAAGAGCTTCATGATGAACTATAACATGCAAGGGATGGATAACACGATTCTCGAGCTCTTCGCAATGCTAAAGGCTGCGGAGGTAGAAATCAAGAAGGAGCATCAAGTGTTGATGGTCAATAAGACCACCAGTTTTAAGAAAAAGGGCAAAGGGAAGAAGAATGGGGACTTCAAGAAGAACAGCAAGCAAGTTGCTGCTCAAGAGAAGAAACCCAAGTCTGGACCTAAGCCTGAGACTGAGTGCTTCTACTGCAAGCAGACTGGTCACTGGAAGCGGAACTGCCCCAAGTATTTGGCGAATAAGAAGGATGGCAAGGTGAACAAAGGTATATGTGATATACATGTTATTGATGTGTACCTTACCAGAGCTCACAGTAGCACCTGGGTATTTGATACTGGTTCTGTTGCTAATATTTGCAACTCAAAACAGGGACTACAGATTAAGCGGACACTGGCTAAGGACGAGGTGATGATGCGCGTGGGAAATGCTTCCAAAGTTGATGTGATTGCCGTCGGCATGCTTCCTCTACATCTACCTTCGGGATTAGTATTAGACCTAAATAATTGTTATTTGGTGCCAGCGTTGAGCATGAACATTATATCTGGATCTTGTTTGATGCGAGACGGTTATTCATTTAAATCAGAGAATAATGGTTTTTCTATTTATATGAGTAATATCTTTTATGGTCATGCACCCTTGAAGAGTGGTCTATTTTTGATGAATCTCGATAGTAGTAATACACATATTCATAATGTTGAAGCCAAAAGATGCAGAGTTGATAATGATAGTGCAACTTATTTGTGGCACTGCCGTTTGGGTCATATTGGTGTAAAGCGCATGAAGAAACTCCATGCTGATGGACTTTTGGAATCACTTGATTATGAATCACTTGGTACTTGCGAACCATGCCTCATAGGCAAGATGACTAATACGCCATTCTCCGGAACTATGGAGCGAGCAACTGATTTGTTGGGGATCATACATACTGATGTATGTGGTCCAATGAATGTTGAGGCTCGCGGCGGGTATCGTTATTTTCTCACCTTCACAGATGATTTAAGCAGATAAGGGTATATCTACTTAATGAAACATAAGTCTGAAACATTTGAAAAGTTCAAAGAATTTCAGAGTGAAGTTGAACATCATCGTAACAAGAAAATAAAGTTTCTATGATCTGATCGTGGAGGAGAATATTTGAGTTACGAGTTTGGTCTACATTTGAAACAATGAGGAATAGTTTCACAACTCACGCCACCCGGAACACCACAGCGTAATGGTGTGTCCGAACATCGTAATCGTACTTTACTAGATATGGTGCGATCTATGATGTCTCTTACTAATTTACCGCTATCGTTTTGGGGTTATGCTTTAGAGACGGCTGCATTCGCGTTAAATAGGGCACCATCGAAATCCGTTGAGACGAAACCTTATGAACTATGCTTTGGCAAGAAACCAAAGTTGTCCTTTCTTAAAGTTTGGGGCTGCGATGCTTATGTGAAAAAGCTTCAACCTGATAAGCTCGAACCCAAATCGGAGAAATGTGTCTTCATAGGATACCCAAAGGAGACTGATGGGTACACCTTCTATCACAGATCCGAAGGCAAGACATTCGTTGCTAAGAATGGATCCTTTCTAGAGAAGGAGTTTCTCTCGAAAGAAGTGAGTGGGAGGAAAGTAGAACTTGATGAGGTAACTGTACCTGCTCCCTTATTGGAAAGTAGTTCATCACAGAAACCAGTTCCTGTGACACCTACACCAATTAGTGAGGAAGCTAATGATATTGATCATGAAACTTCAGATCAAGTTTCTACTGAACCTCGTAGATCAACCAGAGTAAGATCCGCACTAGAGTGGTACGATAATCCTGTTCTGGAAGTCATGTTACTAGACCATGATGAACGTACGAACTATGAAGAACCGATGGTGAGCCTAGATTCCGCAAAATAGCTTGAGGCCATGAAATCTGAGATGGGATCCAAGTATGAGAACAAAGTGTGGACTTTGGTTGACTTGGCCGTTGATCAGCAAGCCATTGAGAATAAATGGATCTTCAAGAAGAAGACTGACGCTGACGGTAATGTTACTGTCTATAAAGCTCAACTTGTTGCAAAAGGTTTTCGACAAGTTCAAGGGATTGACTATGATGAGACATTCTCACCCATGGCAATGTTTAAGTCTGTCCAAATCATGTTAGCAATTACCGCATTTTATGATTGTGAAATTTGGCAAATGGATGTCAAAACTGCATTCCTGAATGGATTTCTGGAAGAAGAGTTGTATATGCTGCAACCATAAGGTTTTGTCGATCCAAAGGGAGCTAACAAAGTGTGCAAGCTCCGGTGATCCATTTATGGACTGGTGCGAGCCTCTCGGAGTTGGAATAAACACTTTGATAGTGTGATCAAAGCATTTGGTTTTATACAGACTTTTGGAGAAGCCTGTATTTACAAGAAAGTGAGTGGGAGCTCTGTAGCATTTCTGATATTATATGTGGATGACATATTGTTGATTGGAAATGATATAGAATTTCTGGATAGCACAAAGGGATACTTGAATAAGAGTTTTTCAATGAAAGACCTCGGTGAACCTGCTTATATATTGGGCATCAAGATCTATAGAGATAGATCAAGACGCTTAATTGGACATTCACAAAGCACATACCTTGACAAAGTTTTGAAGAAGTTCAAAATGGATCAAGCAAAGAAAGGGCTCTTGCCCGTGTTATAAGGTGTGAAGTTGAGTAAGACTCAATGCCCGACCACTGCAGAAGATAGAGAGAAGATGAAAGATGTTCTCTATGCTTCAGCCATAGGCTCTATCATGTATGCAATGATGTGTACCAGACCTAATGTGTGCCTTGCTATAAGTTTAGCAGGGAGGTACCAAAGTAATCCAGGAGTGGATCACTGGACAGCGGTCAAGAACATCCTAAAATACCTGAAAAAGGACTAAGGATATGTTTCTCGTTTATGGAGGTGACAAAGAGCTCATCGTAAATGGTTACGTTGATGCAAGCTTTGACACTGATCCGGACGATTCTAAATCGCAAACCGGATACGTGTTTACATTGAACGGTGGAGCTGTCAGTTGATGCAGTTCTAAACAAAGCATCGTGGCGGGATCTACGTGTGAAGCGGAGTACATAGCTGCTTCGGAAGCAGCAAATGAAGGAGTCTGGATGAAGGAGTTTATATCCGATCTAGGTGTCATACCTACTGCATCGGGTCCAATGAAAATCTTTTGTGACAATACTGGTGCAATTGCCTTGGCGGAGGAATCCAGATTTCACAAGAGAACCAAGCACATCAAGAGACGCTTCAATTCCATCCGGGATCTAGTCCAGGTGGGAGACATAGAAATTTGCAAGATACATACGGATCTGAATGTTGCAGACCCGTTGACTAAGCCTCTTCCACGAGCAAAACATGATCAGCACCAAGGCTTCATGGGTGTTAGAACCATTACTGTGTAATCTAGATTATTGACTCTAGTGCAAGTGGGAGACTGAAGGAAATATGCCCTAGAGGCAATAATAAAGTTATTATTTATTTCCTTATATCATGATAAATGTTTATTATTCATGCTAGAATTGTATTAACCGGAAACATAATACTTGTGTGAATACATAGACAAACAGAGTGTCACTAGTATGCCTCTACTTGACTAGCTCGTTGATCAAAGATGGTTATGTTTCCTAGCCATTGACATGAGTTGTCATTTGATTAACGGGATCACATCATTAGGAGAATGATGTGATTGACTTGACCCATTCCGTTAACTTAGCACTCGATCGTTTAGTATGTTGCTATTGCTTTCTTCATGACTTATACATGTTCCTATGACTATGAGATTATGCAACTCCCGTTTACCGGAGGAACGCTTTATGTGGTACCAAACGTCACAACGTAACTGGGTGATTATAAAGGTGCTCTACAGGTATCTCCGAAGGTACTTGTTGGGTTGGCATATTTCGAGATTAGGATTTGTCACTCCGATTGTCGGAGAGGTATCTCTGGGCCCTCTCGGTAATGCACATCACTTAATCCTTGCAAGCATCGCAACTAATGAGTTGGTTGCGGGATGATGTATTACAGAACGAGTAAAGAGACTTGCCGGTAACGAGATTGAACTAGGTATTGAGATACCGACGATCGAATCTCGGGCAAGTAACATACTAATGACAAAGGGCACAACGTATGTTGTTATGCGGTCTGACCGATAAAGATCTTCGTACAATATGTGGGAGCCAATATGAGCATCCAGGCTCCGATATTGGTTATTGACCGGAGATGTGTCTCGGTCATGTCTACATAGTTCTCGAACCCGTAGGGTCCGCACGCTTAAAGTTTCGATGACGGTTATATTATGAGTTTATGGTTTTTGATGTACCGAAGGTTGTTCAGAGTCCCGGATGTGATCACGGACATGATGAGGAGTCTCGAAATGGTCGAGACATGAAGATTAATATATTGGATGCCTATATTTGGATATCGGAAGTGTTCCGGGTGAAATCGGGATTTTACCGGAGTACTGAGGGGTTACCGGAACCCCCGGGGGGCTTAATGGGCCATAGTGGGCCTTTGTGGAGAAGAGGAGAGGCGGCCAGGGCAGGGCCGCGCGCCCCTCCCCCCTAGTACGAATAGGACAAGGAGAGGGGGGTGCCCCCCCTTTCCTTCCTCTCTCCCTCCTCTCCCCCCCACTCCTAATCCAACAAGGAAAAGGGAGGGAGTCCTACTCCCGGTGGGAGTAGGACTCCTCCTGGCACGCCCCTCCTGGCCGGCCGCACCTCCCCCCTTGCTCCTTTATATACGGGGGCAGGGGGCACCCTAGAGACACAACAATTGATCGTTTGATCTTTTAGCCATGTGCGGTGCCCCCCTCCACCATAGTCCACCTCGTTAATACTGTAGCGGTGCTTAGGCAAAGCCCTGCGTCAGTAGAACATCATCATCGTCACCATGCCGTCGTGCTGACGAAACTCTCCCTCAACACTCGGCTGGATTGGAGTTCGAGGGACGTCATCGGGCTGAACGTGTGCTGAACTCAGAGGTGTCGTACGTTCGATACTTGATCGGTCGGATCATGAAGACGTACAACTACATCAACCGCGTTGTGCTAACGCTTCCGCTTTCGGTCTACGAGGGTACATGGACAACACTCTCCCCTCTCGTTGCTATGGATCACCATGATCTTGTGTGTGCGTAGGAATTGTTTGAAATTACTACGTTCCCCAACAACAGGTTCAAGTTGGTGACTAGATCTATGGAGTTTGACATGTCATATGGATGAGAGTTGACCATGGAGAATCTGAGAAAGTGGTGGACAGTCTGAAATTGTCAAAAGATGAGGGAGTACATGGCCGTATATTCTGTGGTGTTCAATGCACACGGCGAAGTGCAGATGACAAGTACATAAAGAGGCGGAGTGTTATAGCTATGGGACATGTCAGAGACTATTCAGGAAAAGGATGAGACAATTGTGAATTTGACTCAGGGTGACACTGGGCAACGGTGAAATTCCTTCAAGTTTTAGACAGACGGTCAAGAAAGAGTGGTGACGTTGAGTTCAGGTAACTCTTATATGTGGCATCCAATATGTGAGTTGTTCACTTTCACGCAGACTGTGGTCGGTGTGTGATGGTGTTGAACGGATTCTCCAGAAGTTGAGAGCACAAAGTAGAGTATTGAGGAACTTAATTTTGCTCGAGCAGCAGCGGTGCTCATGACATATCTCAAGTCCAATGTACATGGAGGTTTGATGCATGGACGAATTCAAGGTGGTGGAGAATATTCGCCAAGGTGGAGTTTGTTAGAGTTGTGTCAAATATTATTGTACAAGGTAGGTTACAGTTGGACTTGGTTTGGGACTGTGTGTAGATAGGGTAGGAGTCGTGTTCAAGTAGGACACTTGTATCCTAGACCTCTCATATATAGCGGGGGTAGACACACGATGTAACCTATGCCAACATAATAGCACAGGCACGCGGGGGTGCCGGCGGTGTGTGCCGGCACCCGGGCGGCCGGGGTGCGGTATTGTAGTGGTGTCATGGGGAGGAGCGCCCGTAGTCAGGCCTCGGGGATGTAGCCATATCGGTGAACCACTAACAAAATCTCGGTATCGTGCTCGTTGGATTGCTTGGTCCTCGGTAGATCGATGGAGCGTCTTGGATTTATTCTAACCAAGTCACCATCTAGTTGAAGTAAGAGCACCGCTATATGCACAACATTTTTCGTCAGAGTTCCGTACGGCATCAAAGATCAGACCATAGATGCATAGTGACGAAGAATATTACATTGACATCAGATAATAAAAATGTCCTACATGCAACACTTTTGTTGAAGTAAATTTTGCCTAGATGCAATTGTTCCTACATACCACCTCCAGCATGTACACCTTCAGGGACCTTAAGCATGTCATCTTTTTTCTGGTCCAGAACAACAGCTTCATTAAGATTAGACTCTACGACCATGACTCTAGGATTTTGTTTTGTATTTGCTTTCGTGTATAAATTGTCCTAGCATATGTGGTGCTAACCTAACCTACACATATATCCTAGATGATGATGTTTTTTCGACTTTCATGCTGTAGTTGAGTCCGTGAAGGACACAAACCCCAATCCAACTGGCACTTGGTGTACAAATATTGAACTTGAGATTGGATTTTCAGAGATGAAGGGATCTGTAAGGAATTTTTCTGCAGGGCCAATAATTAGAGGGCCACGTGTCTTTATGGGCCAACATTAAGCGGCCCGCGTTCGCCCCCTCGAGCGCCTTTCTTCGCCTTGCCCTTTGCGGCTGCTGGATGCACTTGTGCATGCATGAGCCTCTCTCTTTCTCATTAAGGCCTCCTTTAGTTCATAGGATAGACATTTTTTAGAAATAGGAAAGTTATAGGAAATGAGATGACATGTATCTCAAATCCTATGAGTAGTAATAGGAAAGGAGATGCCCTTTGATTCACATCATAGGATTTTTTCCATTGAGTCTAGGCTAATGTTTATTTTCCTATGAAATGTGAAGGATAGGAAGAATTCCTCCGTAGGAATAGGATTTCATTCCTACAAACCAAAGGGCTCTAAAGGAATTTTTCTATAGAAATCTTATCCTATGAAATTCTTATAAGATTCCTCTAAACCAAAGGGGGCCTAACTCTTTTTTTGCGGGGGCCTCTCTCTCTCATTAAATCGCCCCTAAATTAACTCCGCTTAATCAGCTCATTAGGCTCTCCTTATACACCCCACTTAATTAGCTAATTAAGCTCTCCTTATATACCCCGCTTAATTGGGTGAATCTCGTTCCCATTATTTCCACAATTTTCTTCCTGGGAAGAGACCAATTCACTCTTATTAACCGCTTTTTTTTGCAAAATCATACGGGTGTTTTATTCCAAACATACAGGGTTACAATCGAGAGGAAATAAGTCCTCATAACATGGAGGACATCTGCATATCCACACCCCAGTACATGACTCGGTACGGCTATAGTTTGCCATACAATCTGCTACCCTGTTTTGAGCTCTACTAATTTTCTGTGAAACAAACTCCCTTTCATTCATCATTGACTTGATTTCTGCTACTAGGTGTCCATAAGCCGAACGAGACAAGCTATCACTTGAGAGGATTGATAGCGCTTCGGAAGAATCAGATTGCACCATTACTTGCCGCTTTGTATGTTGTAACGCTAGGGCCACCCCCTGCATAAGTGCATGAATCTTCGCCTCCAACGCCTCGTTACAATTAAAAATAACATGGTAGGCAGCAAAAATTACCGATCCATCGTCATGCCGCAAAATCATACCAACACCCGCACTACCATCCTGAGATGAGTAAGAGCCATCAACAGACAAGGCAGTCCAATTGGCCGGAGGATGTGGCCAAGGGATTGTATGCCCCATCTGATGTACCATTGGACGTACTACCTCCTCCCCTATTAACATTTTACCTTTAATAATCTCATGCATACTATGATTCCTGGCCAGATCAAGTGATTTGTAGTAACTATATAGAAAATCCATAGTGACCTCAACGGGTGGTACTTCCTTCCCATGCACAATGTCATTACGTAGCTGCCATATCCTCCATACAAGTAGAATTACCATATCACGGGTTTTGTTATCACATGTCGCCAATACATGCAATATCCACTCTTTGTTGTTATCTACTAGCACATCATCCCCAGGCAACGGCCATATTCCACGCATGCTTTGCCAAACCAGACGCGCCTGAGTGCACGCAACCAGCGCATGAAAGGAGCCTTCACTTTCACCACAACACACCCGGCAACGATCTATGGTGCCCAGATGGCGAAACAACTTGTTTTGCTCCGTTGCAAGAGCTCCCGACGCGGCCTTCCATGTAGTTATCCTCATCTTCAGAGGGACTTTAGCTCACCATATAAAATTCCATATGGATCGTTCTCCCTCTGGATGTATACTAGATGCCCCACCCGCAAATGAATCATCATGGTCTTTCATTGGGAGACGATAGGCACTTTTAATAGTAAAACGTCCAAATTTCTCTAGGAACCAGGCAAGGAAATCAACACGATTCCTCGGTGATGTATGTATCCTCAAAATTTGTTGCACATCCATGTCCCAGAAATGCTGCTGGAGATGCTCTAGATTCCATCCACCATTATCAAAAAGGAAATCTGAAACTCAATTAAACCGACAGTTTCTTTTCGGGGTGATCGGTCGTAGGTCGTTACCCCTAGGTATCCAAGGATCCCGCCACATACATACCATAGAGCCATCACCAATTCTCCAAATAATTCCTTTTTTCAATGGTTGAAGGCCATACTCAATGCCTTTCTAGACATCCGAAGAAAAGCCAAAAAACACTATATCCAGAATATTTCCGTTTGGATAATATTTTGCTCGAAGCAGGCGAGCACACAAACTATCCGGGGTTTCAATCAACCGCCACGCCTGTTTAGCTAGCAAGGCTTGGTTGAAAGCGCGCATATCTCTGGACCCCATGCCACCCTTCGATTTTGGAAGGCGCATTTTATCCCAACTGAGCCAAGCCATTTTTCTCTTTCCTTTATCAACTCCCCACCAATATTGTCTCATCATGCGTGTTAAATCATCGCACACAGAAGTGGGCAATTTGAAGACACTCATAACATATGTACGGATAGCTTGCGCAGCAGACTTAATTATAATCTGCTTATTTCCTGAGGACATGAATTACTCACTCCAATCTACTAGCTTCTTACTAATTCTCGCTTGAGTTGTTTCAAACCTACCTTTGTGCATCCTACCTTTTGGCACTGGAAGGCCCAAATACTTTCGCTCAAAGACCTCTTTTGTAATATCTAGGATTCCTTTAATCCCATTTGCCACTGTCTCTGAACAGTTATCAGAAAAAGGATGGAACCCTTTAAAGGGTTAATAAGTTAACCCATAGCCACTGCATAAGTGTTCAACAAACTTTCACAATTGTAGCTTGTTGTTCGGAAGCCCGAAAAAATAATAGAGAGTCATCCGCAAATAATAAATGAGAGATCACCAATGAACGTCTACATATCCTTACACTTTCCATACTCCCGTCCATAATTGCTTTGTTGACAAGAGCAGAGAAAGCATTAGCCACAAATAGAAACAAAAACGGAGATAAAGGATCACCTTGTCGAAGTCCTCGTGAAGGTATGAAGGAATTTAAAAGTTTCCCAGTAAACTTCACCGAGTATCTCACTGAACAAACACATGTCATTATCCATGAAATCCACTGATGTGAAAACCCGCACTTAAGTAGGGCCTTCTCCAGAAACTCCCAACCCACCCTATCATAAGAATTGGAAAGATCAAGCTTGTAAGCACAACATGCCAGTGAATTAGCCTTCAGATTTTGTATATAATCAATGAACTCAAAAGGAATGATAGAATTACCAGAGATCAACCTTCCTGGAATAAATGCACTTTGGTTCTCCGATATTAACTCGGACAAAATGGGATGCAATCGGTTAACCAAACACTTAGAGACAATTTTATATATGACATTACATAGGCTAACTGGCCTAAAATCCTTTAGCTCCTTCGGATGTGGAACTTTCGGAATTAGAACAATCGTCATATCATTCACCCCGTCGGGCTTGATCCTAGTATGAAAGAAGTCCAATACCGCATCAATAGTTTGACCCTTCAAGACAGCCTAGTTGCATTGATAGAAACGTGTCGGGAAACCATCCGTACCTAGTGCCTTTAGGGGGGCGATCTGGAATAAGGCATCCGATATTTCCTTTTCCGAAAAAGGTGCACATAAGTTTGCATTCATCACCTCCATCACCTTTGGCTATACGCAATCCAATAGATCTCCAGACGAGAGCGTTGGGTCTTTTGTACACACCTCCTGAAAATAAGACGAGGACATCCTTTCTATCTCTGACGGAACATCGCACCATGTGCCATCAATCTTGCGTAGTCGCTGAATATGGTTACGACGTGATCTCCATACCGCTCTCCAATGCAAATATTCTGTATTGCGTTCACCTTCTTTAAGCCACGTAATTCGTGACCGCTGAAGCCACATCATCTCTTCCCTATACAAGAGTTCATCTAGGGCATTCATCTTTTGTTTTACAACATGTCTATCTACATTACCCTCCTACAAATTGGTGAGTTCAGAGCGCAGTTTTTCTATTTCACGGTTAACATGACCATCGTTACGCTTGCTCGAAGAACGCAAGCTCATCATATGTTTCAAGGAAGAAGCAACGGAACCCAAGTTACCTTGGGGATTTGATTTTGCGCACGATTGAGCAACTATATGTGGGAGGGCTGAATCCCTCCCCCACATGATCTCATACCTAGGAACGGAGGGACGTCGCTGGTCAAAAGTCGGTACTATTTGGATCACCAACGGACAATGGTCCGAACATGAAGACGCCACGTGCACCACCTTAGTGGCCGGAAATAAGTCCCTCCATCGCTCATCAGCGCATGCTCAGTCCAGTCGCACCTTAATATTATTATTTCCATATTGCCCACATTATCATATGTAAACGACATACCTGAGAAGCCAAGATCCTCAAGTTCACAAAGCTGCAAACAACCTCTGAATAGTGCCATCTGTCCTTCTGACCTTGATGCTCTTGAAAAGTGCTCATGCTGCCAGAGGACTTCATTAAAGTCACCACATACTAGCCATGGTTCTTGTGAAGCAACCTTTAATCTCGTTAGATGATCCCACCTGTGATGACGATTTTCCACACGTGGTTCACCATACACAAAAGTTGCTCACCACCGTTTATCCATACTACTATCTGTTGGGGAACGTAGTAATTTCAAAAAAATTCCTACGCACATGCAAGATCATGGTGATGATATAGCAACGAGGGGAGAGTGTTGTCTACGTACCCTCGTAGAACGAAGCGGAAGCGTTGACGCAACGTAGAGGAAGTAGTCGTACGTCCTCCGGTTCAACCAATCCAAGTACCGTTACTCCGGCACCTCCGAGTTCTTGACACGCGTACAGCTCGATGACGCACCCTCGATCTCCGATCCAGCAGAGGCGCCGAGGGGGAGTTCCGTCAGCACGACGGCGTGGTGACGATCTTGATGTTCTCCTATTGCAGGGCTTCGCCTAAGCACTGCTACAATATGACCGAGGTGTAATATCGTGGAGGGGGGCACCGCACACGGCTAAGGAACGATCAATGATCAACTTGTGTGTTCTAGGGTGCCCCCCTACCCCGTATATAAAGGAGGGAGGGAGGAGGTGGCCGGCCCTAGGGGGGGCGCGCCATGAGGAGGGGGAAACCTACTCCAAGTAGGTTTCCCTCTCTTTTCCTTATCTTATTTGGAGGGGGAAGGAAAGAGTACTAGTATTAGGAAGTAGTACTAGTAGTAGTAATAGGAAGAGGGGGAAGGAGAAAGGAAAGGGGGGGCCGGCCCCCCTCCCCAATTCGGATTGGGCTTGGGGGGCGCGCCCCCTTCCCTTGCTCCTTCTCTCTTCTTCCTACATGGGCCCAATAAGGCCCATATACCTCCCGGGGGGTTCTGGTAACCTCCCGGGGCTCCAAACTTCTCCGGAACCTTTCCGGTGTCCAAATATATCCGTCCAATATATCAATCTTTATGTCTCGACCATTTCGAGACTCCTCGTCATGTCCGCAATCATATCCGGGACTCCGAACAACCTTCGGTACATCAAAATACATAAACTCATAATATAACTGTCATCGAAACCTTATGCGTGCGGACCCTACGGTTCGAGAACGATGTAGACATGACTGAGACACATCTCTGGTCAATAACCAATAGCGGGACCTGGATGCCCATATTGGTTCCTACATATTCTACGAAGATCTTTATCGGTCAAACCGCATAACAACATACGTTGTTCCCTTTGTCATCGGTATGTTACTTGTCCGAGATTCGATCGTCGGTATCCAATACCTAGTTCAATCTCGTTATCGACAAGTCTCTTTACTCGTTCTGTAATACTTCATCTTATAACTAACTCATTAGTTACATGCTTGCAAGGCTTAGGTGATGAGCATTGCCGAGAGGGCCCAGAGATACCTCTCCGACAATCGGAGTGACAAAACCTAATCTCGAATTATGCTAACTCAACATGTACCTTCGGAGACACCTGTAGTACTCCTTTATAATCACCCAGTTACGTTGTGACGTTTGGTAGTACCCAAAGTGTTCCTCCGGTAAACGGGAGTTACACAATTCTCATAGTTACAGGAACATGTATAAGTCATGAAGGAAGCAATAGCAGAATACTAAATGATCAAGTGCTAAGCTAACGGGATGGGTCATGTCAATCACCTCATTCTCCTAATGATGTGATCCCATTAATCAAATGACAACACATGTCAATGGTTAGGAAACATAACCATCTTTGATTAATGAGCTAGTCAAGTAGAGGCATACTAGTGACTATATGTTTGTCTATGTATTCACACATGTATCATGTTTCCGGTTAATACAATTCTAGCATGAATAATAAACATTTATCATGAAATGAGGAAATAAATAATAACTTTATTATTGCCTCTAGGGCATATTTCCTTCAGTCTCCCACTTGCACTAGAGTCAATAATCTAGATTACATAGTAATGATTCTAACACCCATGGAGTCTTGGTGCTGATCATGTTTTGCTCGTGAGAGAGGCTTAGTCAACGGGTCTGCAACATTCAGATCAGTATGTATCTTGCAAATCTCTATGTCTCCCACTTGGACTTGATCCCGAATGGAATTGAAGCGTCTCTTGATGTGCTTGGTCCTCTTGTGAAATCTGGATTCCTTTGCCAAGGCAATTGCACCAGTATTGTCACAGAAGATCTTCATTGGTCCCGATGCACTAGGTATGACACCTAGATCGGAAATGAACTCCTTCATCCAGACTCCTTCATTTGCTGCTTCAGAAGCAGCTATGTACTCCGCTTCACATGTAGATCCCGCCACGACGCTTTGTTTAGAACTGTACCAACTTACAGCTCCACCGTTTAATAAAAACACGTATCCGGTCTGCGATTTAGAATCGTCCGGATCAGTGTCAAAGCTTGCATCGACGTAACCATTTACGACTAGCTCTTTGTCACCTCCATATACGAGAAACATATCCTTAGTCCTTTTCAGGTATTTCAGGATGTTCTTGACCGCTGTCCAGTGATCCACTCCTGGATTACTTTGGTACCTACCTGCCAAGCTTATTGCTAAGCATACGTCAGGTCTGGTACACAGCATTGCATACATGATAGAGCCTATGGCTGAAGCATAGGGAACATCTTTCATTTTCTCTCTATCTTCTACTGTGGTCGGGCATTGAGTTTGACTCAACTTTACACCTTGTAGCACAGGCAAGAATCCTTTCTTTGCCTGATCCATTTTGAACTTTTTCAAAATTTTGTCAAGGTATGTACTTTGTGAAAGTCCTATTAAGCGTCTTGATCTATCTCTATAGATCTTGATGCCCAATATGTAAGCAGCTTTACCGAGGTCTTTCATAGAAAAACTTTTATTCAAGTATCCCTTTATGCTATCCAGAAATTCTATATCATTTCCAATTAATAATATGTCATCAACATATAAAACTAGAAATGCTACAGAGCTCCCACTCACTTTCTTGTAAATACAGGCTTCTCCAAAAGTCTGTATAAAACCATATGCTTTGATCACACTATCAAAACGTTTATTCCAACTCCGAGATGCTTGCACCAGTCCATAAATGGAACGTTGGAGCTTGCACACTTTGTCAGCACTTTTTGGATCAACAAAACCTTCAGGTTGCATCATATACAACACTTCTTCTAGAAATCCATTCAAGAATGCAGTCTTGACATCCATTTGCCAAATTTCATAATCATGAAATGCAGCAATAGCCAACATGATTCGGACAGACTTAAGCATCGCTACGGGTGAGAAAGTCTCATCGTAGTCAACCCCTTGAACTTGTCGAAAACCTTTTGCAACAAGTCGAGCTTTGTAGACAGTAACATTACCATCAGCATCAGTCTTCTTCTTAAAGATCCATTTATTCTCAATGGCTTGCCGATCATCAGGCAAGTCAACCAAAGTCCATACTTTGTTTTCATACATGGATCCTATCTCAGATTTCATGGCCTCTAGCCATTTTGCGGAATCTGGGCTCATCATCGCTTCCTCATAGTTCGTAGGTTCATCATGGTCTAGTAACATGACTTCCAGAATAGGATTTCCGTACCACTCTGGTGCGGATCTTACTCTGGTAGACCTACGAGGTTCAGTAGAAACTTGATCTGAAGTTTCATGATCAATATCATTAGCTTCCTCACTAATTGGTGTAGTTGTCACAGGAACCGGTTCTTGTGATGAACTACTTTACAATAAGGGAGTAGATACAGTTATCTCATCAAGTTCTACTTTCCTCCCACTCACTTCTTTCGAGAGAAACTCCTTCTCTAGAAAGGATCCGATTTTAGCAACGAAAATCTTGCCTTTAGATCTGTGATAGAAGGTGTACCCAATTGTCTCCTTTGGGTATCCTATGAAGACACATTTCTCCGATTTGGGTTCGAGCTTATCTGGTTGAAGTTTCTTCATATAAGCATCGCAGCCCCAAACTTTGAGAAACGATAACTTTGGTTTCTTGCCAAACCACAGTTCATAAGGCGTCATCTCAACGGATTTTGATGGTGCCCTATTTAACGTGAATGCGGCCGTCTCTAAAGCATAACCCCAAAACGATAGCGGTAAATCGGTAAGAGACATCATAGATCGCACCATATCAAGTAAAGTACGATTACGACGTTCGGACACACCATTTCGCTGTGGTGTTCCAGGTGGCGTGAGTTGCAAAACTATTCCACATTGTTTCAAATGTAAACCAAACTCGTAACTCAAATATTCTCCTCCACGATCAGATCGTAGAAACTTTATTTTCTTGTTACGATGATTTTCTACTTCACTTTGAAATTCTTTGAACTTTTCAAATGTTTCAGACTTGTGCTTCATCAAGTAGATATACCCATATCTGCTCAAATCATCTGTGAAGGTGAGGAAATAACGATATCCGCCACGAGCCTCAACATTCATCGGACCACATACATCTGTATGTATGATTTCCAACAAATCTGTTGCTCTCTCCATAGATCCGGAGAATGGTGTTTTGGTCATCTTGCCCATGAGGCACGGTTCGCAAGTACCAAGTGATTCATAATCAAATGATTCCAGAAGTCCATCAGTATGGAGTTTCTTCATGCGTTTTACACCGATATGACCTAAACGGCAGTGCCACAAATATGTTGCACTATCATTATCAACTCTGCATCTTTTGGCTTCAACATTATGAATATGTGTATCATTACTATCGAGATTTAATAAAAATAGACCACTCTTCAAGGGTGCATGACCATAAAAGATATTACTCATATAAATAGAACAACCATTATTCTCTGATTTAAATGAATAACCGTCTCGCATCAAACAAGATCCAGATATAATGTTCATGCTCAACGCAGGCACCAAATAACAATTATTCAGGTCTAAAACTAATCCCGATGGTAGATGTAGAGGTAGCGTGCCGACCACGATCACATCGACTTTGGAACCATTTCCCACGCGCATCGTCACCTCGTTCTTAGCTAATCTTCGCTTAATCCGTAGTCCCTGTTTCAAGTTGCAAATGTTAGCAACAGAATCAGTATCAAATACCCAGGTGCTACTGCGAGCATTAGTAAGGTACACATCAATAACATGTATATCACATATACCTTTGTTCACTTTGCCATCCTTCTTATCCGCCAAATACTCGGGGCAGTTCCGCTTCCAGTGTCCAGTCTGCTTGCAGTAGAAGCACTCAGTTTCAGGCTTAGGTCCAGACTTGGGTTTCTTCACTTGAGCAACAACTTGTTTGCCGTTCCTTTTGAAGTTCCCCTTCTTCTCCCCTTTGCCCCTTTTCTTGAAACCAGTGGTCTTGTTGACCATCAACACTTGATGCTCCTTTTTGATTTCTACCTCCGCGGCTTTCAGCATCGCGAAGAGCTCGGGAATAGTCTTGTTCATCCCTTGCATATTATAGTTCATCACAAAGCTCTTGTAGCTTGGTGGCAGTGATTGGAGAATTCTGTCAATGACGCTATCATCCGGAAGATTAACTCCCAGTTGAATCAAGTGATTATTATACCCAAACATTTTGAGTATATGCTCACTGACAGAACTATTCTCCTCCATCTTGCAGCTATAGAACTTATTGGAGACTTCATATCTCTCAATCCGGGCATTTGCTTGAAATATTAACTTCAACTCCTGGAACATCTCATATGCCCCATGACGTTCAAAACGTCGTTGAAGACCCGGTTCTAAGCCGTAAAGCATGGCACACTGAACTATAGAGTAGTCATCAGCTTTGCTCTGCCAGACGTTCTTAACGTCGTCAGTTGCATCAGCAGCAGGCCTGGCACCCAGCGGTGCTTCCAGGACGTAACTCTTCTGTGCAGCAATGAGGATAATCCTCAGGTTACGGACCCAGTCCGTGTAATTGCTACCATCATCTTTTAACTTTGCTTTCTCAAGGAACGCATTAAAATTCAACGGAACAATAGCACGAGCCATCTATCTACATACAAACATAGACAAGCAAAATACTATCAGGTACTAAGTTCATGATAAATTTAAGTTAAATTAATCATATTACTAAAGAACTCCCACTTAGACAGACATCTCTCTAGTCATCTAAGTGATTACGTGATCCAAATCAACTAAACCATGTCCGATCATCACGTGAGATGGAGTAGTTTCAATGGTGAACATCTCTATGTTGATCATATCTACTATATGATTCACGCTCGACCTTTCGGTCCCCGTGTTCCAAGGCCATATCTGTATATGCTAGGCTCGTCAAGTATAACCTGAGTATTCCGCGTGTGCAACTGTTTTGCACCCGTTGTATTTGAACGTAGAGCCTATCACACCCGATCATCACGTGGTGTCTCAGCACGAAGAACTTTTGCAACGGTGCATACTCAGGGAGAACACTTCTTGATAATTAGTGAGAGATCATCTTAAAATGCTACCGTCAAACAAAGCAAGATAAGATGCAAAAAGGATAAACATCACATGCAATCAATATAAGTGATATGATATGGCCATCATCATCTTGTGCTTGTGATCTCCATCTTCGAAGCACCGTCGTGATCACCATCGTCACCGGCGCGACACCTTGATCTCCATCGAAGCATCGTTGTCGTTACGCCATCTATTGCTTCTACGACTATCGCTACCGCTTAGAGATAAAGTAAAGCAATTACAGGGCGTTTGCATTTCATACAATAAAGCGACAACCATATGGCTCCTGCCAGTTGCCGATAACTTCGGTTACAAAACATGATCATCTCATACAATAAAATATAGCATCATGTCTTGGCCATATCACATCACAACATGCCCTGCAAAAACAAGTTAGACGTTCTCTACTTTGTTGTTGCAAATTTTACGTGGCTGCTACGGGCTTAAGCAAGAACCAATCTCACCTACGCATCAAAACCACAACGATAGTTTGTCAAATAGACTCCGTTTTAACCTTCACAAGGACCGGGCGTAGCCACACTCGGTTCAACTAAAGTGAGAGAGACAGACAACCGCCAACCACCTTTAAGCACGAGTGCTCGTAACGGTGAAACCAGTCTCGCGTAAGCGTACGCGTAATGTCGGTCCGGGCCGCTTCATCTCACAATACCGCTGAACCAAAGTATGACAGGCTGGTAGGCAGTATGACTTATATCGTCCACAACTTACTTGTGTTCTACTCATGCATATAACATCAACGCATAAACCTAGGCTCGGATGCCACTGTTGGGGAACGTAGTAATTTCAAAAAATTTCCTACGCACATGCAAGATCATGGTGATGATATAGCAACGAGGGGAGAGTGTTGTCTACGTACCCTCGTAGACCAAAGCGGAAGCGTTGACGCAACGTAGAGGAAGTAGTCGTACGTCCTCCGGTTCAACCGATCCAAGTACCGTTACTCCGGCACCTCCGAGTTCTTGACACGCGTACAGCTCGATGACGCACCCTCGATCTCCGATCCAGCAGAGGCGCCGAGGGGGAGTTCCGTCAGCACGACGGCGTGGTGACGATCTTGATGTTCTCCTGTTGCAGGGCTTCGCCTAAGCACCGCTACAATATGACCGAGGTGTAATATCGTGGAGGGGGGCACCGCACACGGCTAAGGAACGATCAATGATCAACTTGTGTGTTCTAGGGTGCCCCCCTACCCCCGTATATAAAGGAGGGAGGGAGGAGGTGGCCGGCCCTAGGGGGGGGGGCGCCATGAGGAGGGGGAAACCTACTCCAAGTAGGTTTCCCTCTCTTTTCCTTATCTTATTTGGAGGGGGAAGGAAAGAGTACTAGTATTAGGAAGTAGTACTAGTAGTAGTAATAGGAAGAGGGGGAAGGAGAAAGGAAAGGGGGGGCCGGCCCCCTTCCCAATTCGGATTGGGCTTGGGGGGGGGGTGCGCCCCCTTCCCTTGCTCCTTCTCTCTTCTTCCTACATGGGCCCAATAAGGCCCATATACCTCCCGGGGGGTTCCGGTAACCTCCCGGGGCTCCAAACTTCTCCGGAATCTTTCCGGTGTCCAAATATATCCGTCCAATATATCAATCTTTATGTCTCGACCATTTCGAGACTCCTCGTCATGTCCGCAATCATATCCGGGACTCCGAACAACCTTCGGTACATCAAAATACATAAACTCATAATATAACTGTCATCGAAACCTTAAGCGTGCGGACCCTACGGTTCGAGAACGATGTAGACATGACTGAGACACATCTCTGGTCAATAACCAATAGCGGGACCTGGATGCCCATATTGGTTCCTACATATTCTACGAAGATCTTTATCGGTCAAACCGCATAACAACATACGTTGTTCCCTTTGTCATCGGTATGTTACTTGTCCGAGATTCGATCGTCGGTATCCAATACCTAGTTCAATCTCGTTATCGACAAGTCTCTTTACTCGTTCTGTAATACTTCATCTTATAACTAACTCATTAGTTACATGCTTGCAAGGCTTAGGTGATGAGCATTGCCGAGAGGGCCCAGAGATACCTCTCCGACAATCGGAGTGACAAAACCTAATCTCGAATTATGCTAACTCAACATGTACCTTCGGAGACACCTGTAGTACTCCTTTATAATCACTCAGTTACGTTGTGACGTTTGGTAGTACCCAAAGTGTTCCTCCGGTAAACGGGAGTTACACAATTCTCATAGTTACAGGAACATGTATAAGTCATGAAGGAAGCAATAGCAGAATACTAAATGATCAAGTGCTAAGCTAACGGGATGGGTCATGTCAATCACCTCATTCTCCTAATGATGTGATCCCATTAATCAAATGACAACACATGTCAATGGTTAGGAAACATAACCATCTTTGATTAATGAGCTAGTCAAGTAGAGGCATACTAGTGACTATATGTTTGTCTATGTATTCACACATGTATCATGTTTCCGGTTAATACAATTCTAGCATGAATAATAAACATTTATCATGAAATGAGGAAATAAATAATAACTTTATTATTGCCTCTAGGGCATATTTCCTTCAGTCTCCCACTTGCACTAGAGTCAATAATCTAGATTACATAGTCAAATTTTATAACTTTAACTTAGGATAAAATTAACATTAAAAAAAGAGTACAAAATAAAACATAAATGGTTACGGCGGTGGGGTTTAACCATGTTACCTCCCGATTAAAAAAAACACGTTACCGACTAGCCAGAGCATATGGAGTCTTCATTAGCAAATAGCAAGCAACTAAAAAAGTCAGCAAAAGAGTCAAACCATGTAGGTCAAAGCATTGAACTATGGGTGGGCATAAAAGTGTATGTGCCCTCTTCATCGACTGATACACTTGTGCACTAGGTGACGGAGAAGAGTGACACAGCATCTCATCATGTATATATGGTTTTTTAGCACACCATGGCTGGCAGGCGGACAGGTTTTTGCACGCTTCACACGTATGATATGGTCGAGTTTCGAGCAGACTCCAGCTTGATGCATGGGGACACGCGTGGGCCACACAGAGGATCGATGCGCCGCCGCTGCTGTCTAGTCCTAAGACTAGTCACAATGCATATATTATTAGTCTATGTTACTACCTCTATAGTAGATAGTAACATATGTATTGTTTCATGCATTATTTCATTTATTAGGTTGTAGACTCATCTTTTCTTGATATGTGTGATGTTACAGTAACTAGCTATGTTACCATATATCTCTTTTTTTCCATTAATTACATGTCACGTCATCTATTTTATCAAGATAAGTGTGATGTTACCGTCTATATTACTCCCACTATAAATAGTCTAAGAGGTTATAGATACAATACCGATAGACACGTGTGCCTCTCCTCTGCCCTGCCGGGACCGACGTGCATTCGACGAGTCATTTCGCAGCGACCCTGTTGATCTCAACATTGAATTCTTCGGTTGCTGGCAAAATTCTCCGTGATGAATGAAAGTATATCAATTGCCTGAAGAAAAGCGAAACTGACGGGGCCCAAATTAGGCAACTGGTTCGGATCCGATTCCTCACTACCACACCGCCCGATTAACAAACCGCACTAGTAGGACACAATTATCTTACCCCGCAAAAAAAAGGACACAATTATCTTGGCAAATCGCATCCGACGGCCCGTATTCATCCTTACCCTCCAACTCGGCCCGACAGCCATCCATCCTTCCTCCTCGCCCTGCCTTTCCCTCCAAAAAATACTACTAGTACTAAAGCCCTGCCTCTACACCCACTGCCACAGAGACCCCGCCAAAACACGGGCCTGCATGCCACGGACCGAAGCAAAGAAAATCCCGTGGCGCACTTGATATTCATTCCTGCCTTGCCTTCCCTAAAAAAAATTGATATTGCTGCCACGTCGGTGTCCGCCGAGCTGAGAGTGAAACAAAGACAAAGAGAAGGAGAAAGCGAGAGGAGAGGCGGACGCGAGACGGGACTAGCGCCACTCCATTCCACTTCCCTCCCTCGCTTGCCTTCCTTCCTATCATAGCATTCCTAGATAGACAGATAGAAACCCCCGATTCTGATCGCCGGGATGAGGTTCTGACCCCCGATTCGGTCCGTCGATTGTGATTTCCCCTCGATTTGGTGCGGGATTAGCGGCCGGAATTAATCGCCATGACGGCGGCGTCGCCGATGGTGCTGTCCCTCCTGCTCTTCGCCTCGCTCACGGCGCTGCTCGTCCTGGCCCCTCGCGCGTCGTCGCCGCCGCTGCCGCTGCCGCTGCCCGTGGTGGTTGGGGACGAGGAGGCGCCGGCCGCCGCTGGGGGTGCTGCTGCGGGGAGCAGCGGCGGGGGGGCGGGAGTTGAGGAGGGACCGGAGGACCTCGCGCTGTCCCGGCGCGTCACGCTCGACGCCGGCGAGGGTGCGGCGGTAGCGTCCAAGGTGGCCTTCATGTTCCTGACCAACTCCGACCTCACCTTCGCGCCGCTTTGGGAGCGCTTCTTCGCGGGGCACGCCCACCAGTTCAACGTCTACGTGCACGCAGACCCGGCGGTGAGGCTGCGGCACCCCCCTACGCCTTCCTTCCGGGGCCGCTTCGTCGCGGCCAAGCCGACGCGGCGCGGGGACCCGAGCCTCATCGCTGCGGCGCGGCGGCTGCTTGTCGCCGCGCTACTGGACGACCCGGCCAACGCCTACTTCGCACTGCTCTCGCAGCACTGCGTCCCGCTCCACTCCTTCCCGCGGCTCTACGCGGCGCTCTTCCCGCCCAAGGCCGCGCACCACCACCGCCTCCCTAGCTATATCGAGGTGCTTACCGGCGAGCCCCAGATGCCCGCGCGCTACGTGGCGCGGGGTGACGACGCCATGCTCCCGGAGGTGCCCTTCGACCGGTTCCGCATCGGCTCCCAGTTCTTCACGCTGGCCCGCCGCCACGCCGTGCTAGTCGTCCGCGAGCGCCGTCTCTGGCGAAAGTTTAGGGAGCCGTGCCTGCAGGAGTCGCAGGACTCTTGCTACCCGGAGGAGCACTATTTCCCGACGCTTCTCGACATGGCCGACCCCGCCGGCTGCACCCGGTACACGCTCACGCGCGTCAACTGGACCGACAGCTTCGAGGGCCACCCGCACACGTATGCCGCGCCCGAGGTGTCGCCGCGGCTCGTCGCCGAGCTGCGCCAGTCCAACAGCTCCACCTATGAGCACATGTTCGCGCGCAAGTTCGCGCCCGACTGCCTTGGCCCGCTCATGGCCATCGCCGACACCGTCATCTTCAAAGATTGATCGATGCGGTGCTCTGCATCATAGCTACACGTAGGAGGTACGTTCTGACGCCTGATTTCTGTAATGTTTGAGGGTTCTGGACACTACTTATTGGTTATGCTCGTTAGCCATGCATGTATTTCAATCACAAATTTGCAGCCCATAGATGATCGAAACATATTGCAAATGTCATTTCACTCCCCAAATTTATTTAAGATGCTGCAACATGACTGAAGAACACTGAATACTTTTTTATGGGAAAAATCTCCTATCTACTTTAGTTTCCATATGTAAGCATGTTGCTTCATTTAATTCGTGAAGAAATGGACAACTCGATTAGGCTGGTCATAGTGGGGAGTAACTTAGACTAGTGTCATATGCATGACACTAGTCTAAGTTACTATCTTCATAATGCAAAATAACATAATAGTAGTACTACCTCTCTCTCAGTTTACAGGGTGCGCGTGTATCCCTAGGTCGTCAATTTGACCAACCTAATACAAATCATATATTATAAAAAATATACCAACATAAAATTCGGAGTTTCTACTTTCAAAAGGTATAATTTTTGTGTTATATAGTTTATATTAGGGTGATAAAATTGGCAACCTAGGTATACGCGCAGGACTTGTAAACTGAAACGGAGGTAGTATCATAGATGACTTTATTTATTAGCTCATAGACTCGTCTTGTCTTGGAAAGCGCTATGTTAGAGTAACATATTATGTTACCACCTCTCATTAATTACTTGCCACATAAGCAGAATTTTCTCGAAGTGTGCTACGTTACTAGCTAAGTTACTCCCATTATAACTAGCCTTAGTCTTGTGCTCTCTCGATCGATGAGACCATGCGTGTACTCCCTCTGGTCCTTTTTACTCTGCATATTAGAATTCTCTGAAGTCAAACTTCATAAAGTTTGACTGTATTTATATGAAAAAATATATACATCTGCTATGCTAAAGTTATATAATATGAAACGTTAAGTCATGACACATCTAGTAGTATTAATTTTAGATTGTGAATGTTGACACTTTTTTCTACAAAGTTGATCAAATTTTACGAGGCTTGACTTCAGTCAAATCTTATATGCGAACTAAAAAGAACCGGAGGGAGTACGTGTCAGAACTCAATAGTCAACAGCGATATGCTGAGACCGGACTGGGATCAGGTGACATGCCTCTTGGCAGTCACGGGGTAACTTGCGGCTAGCCATCCAGCGTTCCTTTGCGGCCATCCAGCGTTCCTTCTCCATCCAACTGCCGCCAGCGACCAAAGTGAAAAAAGGCCAACACTAAGCAGTTGTTTTTTGTACAGGAAAAACTAGACTCAACGTGCAGGGACATCAAAGAGGTAAAAATTGAACAATTTAGTAACACTTGTCATTACAAATTACAAGTAATTAGCATAGAAATTCTGTAGCCAGATCAAGCACACATACATGCGTAAATCAGCCCTAAACCTATGCATGACGTGGCCCGCCTCGGCGGCGTTTAACTCGACCTGGGGTACGTTCCGCTACCCTGGTGGTGGCGTCGGAGGAGCAGAAGGCGGAGGCGGCCTACTAAGCCGGCGGGCGCATGCGGAGGAGGTGCGGCGCCGGCGGGCGTTGCTGACGCCGGAGCAGCGCCGCGAAGCCGCGTACGCCTTCGACTTGTCATACTGGGCTCAATGGTTCGCCTTCGAGCACGAGGAGGCGAGGCGACGCGGCGTCCGCGAAGTCGACCGCAGCGTGCTGCCGCCCCTGCTCGTCGCCCGCGAGGAGGATCAGGAGGCGGAGGCCGCCTACTAGGCGGCAGTTGCGGCTGTCTTCCTGGAGAGCGAGGAGGACGAACGGCGCAGGGTGGCGGGTGGCGGCGAACGAGGAAGAGGAGGCGGCATACCTCGAACCGTGGCGCCAACAACGGCTGGCCGAGGAGCGCCGCGACGGCACAGGCCCCCGCGATAGCACAGCCGGCGGCCGACATCGCCGCCGCTTGGAACACGGCATTCCCTGAGGCCGGCCCTGCGTCGACGCTCATCGACATCACGTACTGCCGCCGCTTAGGGCAGCGCGCCGCCTCGTAGTTTAGTTCGTTTTTAATTTTTGTTAATGCAAACGTGGATGTGTGGACTCTCATCGGCCTTTGTGGCCGACTTTTAATGTTTACTTAATGTCTGTTTTTATTTGCAAAATGCCTGTATTTTTTTCGTGTCGTCATAATGGATCAGGCCAGTGTTGGGTGCAAGGGTCGATCTAAACGCGTAAACGGATGTTGGTGTCCGCTGGACCAACTCAAACGGATAAAAAGACGGATAAAATCACTCTCCGTTTAGTCGGCACGTTGGAGTTGCACTTATTGACTTGAGCGAGCTCGTCTGTTCCTCTTTTTCACTGCGTCGTTTCCGTTGCTCTGAAATTGCTAAGCGTTGGCTTTTCTCGCTTTGCTCGCTGGCGGCCGTTGGATGAAGAAGGAACGCTGGATGGCTAGCCGCATGTTACCCGGTGACTGCCAAGAGGCATGTCACCTGATCCCAGTCCGCTGAGACCCCCTGAGTGCCGTATTCAACGACTGTAACGCAGTGTGCTGATACGCATTGTCTTGCCTTTTGACTAGTTTTCCCTTCAGATTAGAGTAGTTGGCTCGCTGTATATTTCAGTTCTATTGGCGAAATCGAACTACTCCTGGCTAAGAAGCCTCATTTGCTTTTGCAGGTCTATCCGTTAAGAGTTGCGCGTGCGAGAAGACGAAAGCAGTGTCGTTCTTCTCCGTCCAATCTTCACACGGTTCAGACTGGTGCTTTCCCTCTGTGCCCTCCACCGTTCTTCTCCTCCTGGTACTTTTATGTAGACTTAAGTGGCAACAACCTAATGCAAAGCGGCAGGTGTTGCATCTGATGGTCAGTCCATCCATCCACTGCATTTTTCCTACCTCGTGCGGCTGCCTAAGGCTGCTGTTCTGTTGAAATGCGTAAAGGGATGGATTGTGGCGGTGTTCTGTTCAGCTGAAACGGAAAAGGAACTTTGTACCGGTTTATTTCAGCTTGTGTACATAACCAAGGAATGAAATAATCATTCTGCATTCAAGTTTTCGTAGCACTAGCACCGTGACTCTCATTGCTACTAATATTATTTTCTGGAATGCACTATATTTTTTCTTTGGACAATGGGTTGATTTTATTAACTAGAAAATGAAACATCAAGTGGATGAGCACATACTCCTTCTTTCATCTGTATAGGGCTTAATGCGTTTTTCAAGATCGTCTTTGACTATTGATCAGATTAATACTACATGACATGCATAATGTAAAAAAGAATATTATTGAAAGCTTCTTTCACATACGAATTTGACAGTATACTTTGTGTACATTGTATGTCATATGTTATTATTTTAACATTGGTCAAAGTTAGGCTCGAAAAACGCATTAGACTCTATATAAATAAAAAAAGGAAGTAACTAAGATGTATGTCATATATTATTGCTCTAACATTGGTTAAAGTTAGCCTCGAAAAATACATTAGACTCTATATATAGATAAAAGGAGGGAGTAACTAGGATGCACTACTTCCTCTGTCCCGAAATATAGGTCGTTGGACAAATCGTTCCGACCAGGTGAAAACCGGGGAAATGACCTTATTACCACCGCTAATCGTCTTCCACCTCTGCCCAGGTCCTCTGCACCCACCTTCACTTCCGCGAAAAATCCTCCACCCAGGTCCTCCTCTGCCCTTCCCAGCGCAGGGTCGCCGTTGCTGCTCCTTCCCCGCCCAGGGTCGCCGGTGCCGCTCCTTCCCTGCCGCTGCCGTGGGAGTTGGGCACGCGAATATCTGTGTTAATTCTGGAAACAATTAATACTCCACTGCACTGCTAATTTTGGAACAATATTCCTCAAAAAAATTGGAAACAATAAATTTTGGAAAGGATCAATACTCCACTGACAATAAATTTTGGAAAGGATCAATAATCGATTTGGAAAGGATCAACCTATTATTGCATAAATTTTGGGAAGAAACAATAAATTTGAAGTACTGAAGGAAACAATCAATCCTCCAATACTGATTTGGAGTATTAATTCGAAAAATGACCTATTATTGCTTTCTGGCACTCATCGAAACTTCGAAAGCAACAAATATTGGAAGAGATGCACCTAGAGCCGAAGGGAGCAACCAAACATATGAATGCATATAAGGAACAACTTTTCAAATATGTGACCAGGATGCATAATAAGAGTTAGTCCTCGAACTTATGTGATGCAGAGAGCGATGCAAGCCCATAGAAAATCATGAACTGATAAATTCTGTACTGCTAAAATCATCCTGCATATCAAATGGTCAAGCATCATTGTAGGCAGTGGGGACGTTCTGGCTAGTAAATATGTGTAGTTGTACCATCGACGGAAGAACAAATCTATAGAAGTTCTTTAAAGGAAGATCCGCAAGAGAACTCTGAAAATAATCAGAAAATGCTGGCATGAAATTGGTAGGATTGCAGCTAGCACAAGCTCAAGAATAGAAGCATTTCCATCCATGATCCACCTAGACATATTAATAAGGCACTTCTGCTTCGGTACACCTCCCTAAACATAAGGACGGCTCAGATTAGCTGATACCTCTTCATAAGTAAGGGCATGATAGTCATATTTTATAAATTTTTCATGTATATGCTGTTTTTTTGAGACACACGTATACGCTGTACATGAACGGGCGTCCACACCTAGCGGCGCTGGGCTAGCCCATTCAGCCTTTTTTTTAACCGCAAAAAATAGTGCGTGCTGCAGGATTCGAACCTACGTCCTCCTAGGATTAGCACAGCCGCACTAACCAACTAGCGTACATTTTTTAATATTAAAATAGAACATTGGAAAAGCGCAACATTTTCTGTTTGGTATTTTTCTTTTCTTTTTTGTTTCTTAAATGCGTGAAGTTTTACAATTCGTGATTTTTTTTAGAAAATGAAGACAAAATTTAAAATTCTAGAATTTTTCTTCCAAATCAGAGAACTTTCTTTTCAAAATTGATCAGTTTTCTTTATAAATTCGTGAACTATTTCGCAAATTGGCGATTTCTTTTTGAAAATTGTTCAAGTTTTTTATAAAATTGACGAACTTTGTTTCTAAATCAATGATTTTTTTCCAAAATCAATGAACTTTTCTTTAAAATTGATAAACTTATTTTGAATTTTTGATGAACTTTTTTTAAAATCAATAAAAAACAAAAGAAAAAAATAATAATATAAAAACCCATGTAAAAACCAAAGAAAAAACCAGCCCAGTTGAAAAGGAAAACCAGAGTCTTTTTTTTTAGCATTATATTTGACGCACTACAAAAGATGGAAAAATAAAAGCTTAGACCATGATCAACAGAGGTGTTCGAGTAGGCGAGATGGCTCCGCCTAAGAGCATGTCGTTTTCCGACATCCTTGAAATAGCACCAATTATTTTTTTTCATGCCTTGTATGACCAATTCAACGCGTCATGCCAAGTTATTTTGGTTTTCGACAAGTTTTGCATTCTTCAGGGTTTTCTCCGTAAAAAACTCCTGATAAATGGGCGGACGTGTCATAACTTGCATACAGTGTCATGAATCGTTCAAACCTGGCATGGATGACTACCATGGTCATGCCCACATGCTTGAAAAGGTTAGGGTCATTTTAAGAATGTCCAAAAGTAGACCATGTTTAATGGAGGATGTTCGGGTTGGCTAGAACACTCTACCCGAGGGTACAGTGTTTCCAAACATCCTTCAAATGGCTAATTTTTCCCACCTCTTTCTATTATCAAATCAAGGCACCATGTCAAGCTATTTAAGTTTTCCATAATTCTTGCATTTTCTAGAATTTTCTCGGAGAAAACTGGCTGATAAATGGCCGGGCGTGACACAGCATGCATATGGTGTGGGAAATTCATTCAAAACTAGACCATGTTCAATGGAGGGTGCACCTGGATGGGCATGCCCATGGGAGGCAACCATGCTAGGTTTAACAAATTTTGACACCGTATACAAGTTGTGACATGTTTGACCATTTTATCGGTCTTCTTTTGCTAAGAAAACTCCAGAAAATAAACCAAATCAACTTGGCATGGTGCCTTGAATTGCTCATAAAAGGCCATGGAAAAAATGGGTCCATTTCTTCTGCTTTTTACTGCGGAAATTGGGGCCATTTCAAATATGTTGAAAAACAACGTGCTCTCAGACGAACCGTTCTGACCTTATCGAATAATCTGCGTTGACCATGGTGTTTTTTGGACATCCTTGAAATGACCCTAACTAATAAATACAAAGGGATACAATTAAAAACAGTAAGTGTTTTCTAAAAGCATTTAATAAAAAAGTTATAGAAAAAGAATTTAAAATCATTAGTTTAAAAAGTTAGTTTTTTTAGGGGAGTTTAAAAAGTTAGTTAAAACATGTTTTTGGTATTCAAAAAAGAGAAAAATGAATTAACAAAAAAATAAGAAATGATATGAAAAATACAAAATAAAATAAAATGCTTAGTCCTTGGCCTAACTAGGCGATGACATTGCTCCTGTCAGGCGCGTGTGGGCCCGGTCTAAGAGCTCACGGATTTGGAAAAAGTTCATATATTTTTTACAAAATATTCATGGATTTGAATTTTCTTTAAAAAAAGGTTTTCTCGGTTTTGGGAACCTCGGCTTCCCAGCCATTTTTTTCTGGTTTTGGGACCTTCTCGGAGGTCGTGAACCGTGTTTTTTCTTTTTCTTTTTTATCTTCTCACTTGTTTATTTTTTTGTCTTCTTTGACTTTTTGTTTACTCTGTTTATTGTTTCTATTTCTCATAAATTTAATTTTTTTTAGAATTCAAATTTTGTCCATATTTTTCTATTTTTTATGGAATTCCAAATTTGTTACTGTTTTTCAAAAAAATCTTCATGTTTACCTTTTTTCTTTTATAAAAAAAACTGTTCGTGTTTTGACATTCTGAGCAAGTTTAAAAGGCATGATTTTTTTGAAATTTATGTACAATTTTTAAAAAACAAATATTAGTATTTTATGAACAGAACAGGAAAACTAGAAACCCTAATGAAAACCATGCAAAGAAAAAGGAACATAAACCAGAGAGTGAAGGTGCTGTGTTTTTTTCTTGGTGTTATTTCTCTAGAACAATAAGAAGAAAATAGGATTAGTAGAAAGATTAGATGTGCTAGCCCAGCTGGTTTGGGCGGTCACACGTAGTGCTTGAGGGCTGTAGTTCGAATCCGGAACGAGGACATTCATTTTTTGATATTAAAACTAAAAAGCCCATGTGGGAGGGCTGTTCGCTGGGTATTATACGAACCTCAGTGTATATGTAAAAAAATGAGTACAATTTGTAAAAAGTCCATACTACCCTTTATATGTTTTGTGAGGGGGGGGGGGTGTACCGAAGCATTGCTCTAAGTAAGGCTTCAAATAATACAACACATCATAGTTTCTCTAATCATAGACTTCAATTTCAAATAGAGATGGTAAATTGCTCATGGAGATGAACTTGATCATGATTTAATCAAGTCAAGACGCACAAAGAACCGAATAATTAACTGGATAAAAACAATTGTTTTACAGGGCTGTGGTCACTACATATGCATACCATACTAATTTTTGCTATAGTTGAGGCATGTCATTGCAGTAAAATGTAACTAAGCTTTATCATTGTCATATTCAATGAGATTGTGTATCTTATAAAAATATGATTGCTTACAACAATGAAACGTCAAATTTTTAGTGCTAGGGCATCTCCAGTGTAGACCCTCAAAATGGACACTGTTTTTGTCTGAGGACCCGTTCTACAATCGTTTTTACTCTCTCGTAGTCTAGGTTTTTAGGATGTTCATCATCTTTGCTTCAGCGGCGACAATGACGATGCTAAATAAAGATTCTTCGGATCCTGCCATCGGTCCTATGGTTGGGGATAAATTTGGAAACCAGTCTATTCAAGAAAGGATGGCGTTGATAACCCACAAGTATAGGGGATCGCAACAGTTTTCGAGGGTAGAGTATTCAACCCAAATTTATTGATTCGACACAAGGGGAGCCAAAGAATATTCTCAAGTATTAGCAGCTGAGTTGTCAATTCAACCACACCTGGAAACTTAATATCTGCAGCAAAGTGTTTAGTAGCAAAGTAATATGATAGTAGTGATAACGGTGGCAAAAGATAATGGTAGCAAAAGTAATATTTTTGGGTTTTGTAGTGATTGTAACAGTAGCAGCGGAAAAGTAAATAAGCGAAGAACAATATAGGAAAAGCTCGTAGGCATTGGATCGGTGATGGAGAATTATGCCGGATGCAATCGATCATGTAACAGTCATAACCTAGGGTGACACAGAACCAGCTCCAGTTCATCAATGTAATGTAGGCATGTGTTCCGAATATAGTCATACGTGCTAATGGAAAAGAACTTGCATGAAATCTTTTGTCCTACCCTCCTGTGGCAGCGGGGTCCTATTGAAAACTAAGGGATATTAAGGCCTCCTTTTAATAGAGTACCGGACCAAAGCATTAACACATAGTGAATACATGAACTCCTCAAACTACGGTCATCACCGGTCGGGGTTAACGGATCATAACACATAATAGGTGACTATAGACTTGCAAGATAGGATCAAGAACTCTAATATATTGATGAAAACATAATAGGTTCAGATATGAAATCATGGCACTCGGGCCCTAGTGACAAGCATTAAGCATAGGAAAGTCATAGCAACATCAATCTCAGAACATAGTGGATACTAAGGATCAAACCCTAACAAAACTAACTCGATTACATGATAAATCTCATCCAACCCGTCATCGCCCATCAAGCCTACGATGGAATTACTCACACACAACGGTGAGCATCATGAAATTGATGATGGAGGATGGTTGATGATAATGATGGCAAGGGATTCCCCTCTTCGGAGCCCCGAACGGACTCCAGATCAGCCCTCCCGAGAGAGTTTAGGGCTTGGCGGCGGCTCCGTATCATAAAACACGATGAATCCTTCTGCCTGATTTTTCTCTCCCTGAAAGTGAATATATGGAGTCAAGGTTGAGGTTGGTGGAGCGTCAGGGGGGCCACAAGGTAGGGGGCGCGCCCAAGGGGTAGGGCGCGTCCTCCACCCTCGTGGACAGGGCGCGGGCCCCCTGTCGTGGATCTTTCTTCCAATATTTTTTATATATTCCAAAAATAATCTCCGTTGATTTTCAGGTCATTCCGAGAACTTTTATTTTTGCCCAAAAATAACACCATGGCAACTCTGCTGAAAACAGCGTCAGTCCGGGTTAGTTCCATTCAAATCATGCAAGTTAGAGTCCAAAACAAGGGCAAATGTGTTTGGAAAAGTAGATACGGCACAGACGTATCAACTCCCCCAAGCTTAAACCTTTGCTTGTCCTCAAGCAATTCAGTTGATAAACTGAAAGTGATAAAGAAAAACTTTTACAAACTCTGTTTGCTCTTGTTGTTATAAATATGTAAAGCCAGCATTCAGGTTTTCAGCAAAGATTATGAATTAACCATATTCACAATAACACTTAGGTCTCATGTTTACTCATATCAATGACATAATCAACTAGCGAGCAATAATAATAAATCTCGGATGATAACACTTTCTCAAAATAATCATGATATGATATGACAAGATGGTATCTCACTAGCCCTTTCTGAGACCGCAAAACATAGATGCAGAGCACCTTTAAAGATCAAGGACTGACTAGACATTGTAATTCATGGTAAAAGAGATCCAGTCAAGTCATAATCAATGTAAACTAACAGTAATGGATGTAAATGACAGCGGTGCTCTCCAACTGGTGCTTTTTAATAAGAGGATGATGACTCAACATAAAAGTAAATAGATAGGCCCTTCGCAGAGGGAAGCAGGGATTTGTAGAGGTGCCAGAGCTCAGTTTTGAAATAGATATGAATAATATTTTGAGCGGTATACTTTCATTGTCAACATAACAACCGAGAGATTTCGATATCTTCCATGCTACACACATTATAGGCGGTTCCCAAACAGAATGGTAAAGTTTATACTCCCCCGCCACCAACAAGCATCAATCTATGGCTTGCTCGAAACAACGAGTGCCTCCAACTAACAAGAGTCCCGGGCGAGTTTTGTTTGCAGTTATTTTGATTTGATTTGCATAAAGCATGAGACTGGGCATCCCGGTGACCAGCCATTTTCTCGTGAGTGAGGAGCGGAGTCAACTCCTCTTGAGAATAACCCGCCTAGCATGGAAGATACAGACAACCCTAGATGATAAATGAGTTATTTGAGCATACAAAACAAACTGTTTATTTGAAGGTTTAGAGTTTGGCACATACAAATTTACCTGGAGTGGCAGGTAGATACCGTATATAGGTAGTTATATGTAACACCCACGATGTGGCTATATCTCCCACGTGTCGGAGCACGACTTAGAGGCATAACCGCATAGTAGGCATGTTGCAAGAGGGGTAATCTTTACACATCCCATGTACTGAATATGAAAGGGGTAAAGAGTTGGCTTACAATCGCTACTTCACACAATACATAAATATAGCATTACATCATCTAGATACAATCAAGGTCCGACTATGGAACCAAATAAAGAAAGACAACCCCTAATGCAAAAGATCCCCGATCGCCCCAACTGGGCTCCACTACTGATCGAAAAGAAACGAAACAACACAACGAACACGATCTTCATCGAGCTCCCACTTGAGCTCAGTTGCGTCATCTGCACTGGTATCATCGACACCTGCAACTGGTTTTGGAAGTAATCTGTGAGTCACGGGGACTCAGCAATCTCACACCCTCGTGATCAAGACTATTTAAGCTTATGGGTAGGAGAAAAGTAGTGAGGTGGATCTGCAGCAAGCACTAGCATATATGGTGGCTAACTTACGCAAATAAGAGCGAGAAGAGAAGCAAAGCAACGGTCATGAACTAGAAGTGATCAAGAAGTGATCCTGAAACTACTTACGTTCAAGCATAACACGAGACCGTGTTCTCTTCCCGGACTCCACCGGAAAGAGACCATCACGGCTGCACACGCGGTTGATTCATTTTAATTAAGTTAAGTGTCAGGTTTTCTACAACCGGATATTAACAAATTCCCATCTGCCCATAACCACGGACACAACTTTTGAAAGTTCAAAACCCTGCAGGGGTGTCCCAACGTAGCCCATCACAAGCTCTCACAGTCAATGAAGGATATTCCTTCTAGCGGGAAGACCCGATCAGTCTCGGAATCTCGGTTACAAGACATTTCGACAATGGTAAAACAAGACCAGCAAAGCCACCCAATGTGCCGACAAATCCCGATAGGAGTCGCATGTATCTCGTTCTCAGGGCAACACCGGATGAGACTAGCTACGAGTAAAACCAAACCTCAAGTTTCCCTGAGGTGGCCCTGCAGGCAGCTCGGTTCGGACCAACACTCACGGGAGCACTGGCCCGGGGGGGGGGGGGGGGTTAAAATAAGATGACCCTTGAGTCCGCAGAACCCAAGGGATGGTATATGGTGGTAGGTAGGCAAATGGTAAAACCAAGGTCGGGCCTTGCTGGAGGAGTTTTATTCAAAGCAAACTGTCAAGGGGTTCCCATAACACCCAACTGCGTAAGGAATGCAAAATCAAGGAACATAACACCGGTATGATGGAAACTAGGGCGGCAAGAGTGGAACAAAACACCAGGCATAAGGCCGAGCCTTCCACCCTTTACCTAGTATATAGATGCATTAAAGTAAACAATATATAGTAATGATATCCCAACAATATCCATGTTCCAACATGGAACAAACTTCATCTTCACCTGCAACTAGCAACGCTATAAGAGGGGTTGAGCAAAGCGGTAACATACCCAAACAACGATTTGCTAGGAAAGGTGGGTTAGAGGCTTGACATGGCAATATGGGAGGCATGGTATAGCAAGTGGTAGGTATCGCGGCATAGCAATAGAGCGAACAACTAGCAAGCAAAGATAGAAGTGATTTCGAGGGTATGGCCATCTTGCCTGAAATCCCGCAAGGAAGAAGAACGAGTCCATGAAGAAGACAAACAGACGAAGTCGAACGAATCCTCACAAACGCGACGTTACGGGAACTAACCCGAAGAAGTAACACCGGAAAGAAGCAAACAACATGGTAAAAAACCATCACATAATCATGGCATGATGCACAACCAAGTATGATGCATGTCCGATTTAATGAGGCATGGCATGACAAAGTGCACAAACAATACTACAAATTAAGTGGAGCTCAATATGCAACGAGTTGCATATTGACGGAACACCACATGACTTATTTAGTTCTCTTTCGTTTAGGTACCCAACAATATTACATGTTGATTAACATGGCAAGGGGTGAAACATAAGAAAACTACCTATCTAGGCAAGTTTAAATGAGGCCGGAACAACAAACAACAAGTCCGGCAACTCCTCATATGCATATATTAGGGTTAGTACTGTTCTGCCCTAAACACAATTTTAGAGTTATTAAACATGCAAAGTAAGTACACCATGTTAAACTAGGCTTTTTTCTACCCCATTTACATATAAAGTTTGTTAGGTTTGGAGCTACAGTTATTTAGTTATGAATTAAATCATTTTAGCATGGCATGTAAGAAAAATAATGCAAACAACATTTTAAACATTTTAAACATGGATAAAAGTGGCATATTATGAAACTAGATGAAATTCTAGTCATTTTTCATATATAAAGTTTTTACATGAGATGCACTGTTGGTGAGTTATTAAATGCATGAAGACTAGGTTCTTTTCTGTAAAACGGGCAGTCTCTGGATAATTAGACAAAATCGCAGGCCATGAAAAAAAACACACTGGGCCAAATCTGCAGCCTGGCCCAACAGGTGCAGGGGCGCTGGAGGCTCACCATGGGTCTTGGCCCGGCTCGGTGGGGAGGCTGGACAAGGGTTGTGCCTTGGCCAGCGATGCAAAGAGGTGCACTGGGCCTTGCTAGCGCTGGAAGACGCCAATGGGCCGGTGGCTTGGGCGACCCATGAGCAGAGCGGCCGGCTCGTGGCGATGCTGCTGGATCGAGCGAGGAGGTGGGGCGGTCGCGGTCAATGCTCGAGGACGAGCGGGATGCAGGCGGCGGCACTGAAACACAGAGGAAGGGGTCCGGTTGGTCGCGGGTCTCCAGGGCGTTGGACTTGACGTGCGGGTTCCGGATCCGTGCGCGAGCGAGGCGGCGGCAAACGGGAGCAGGTCAATGAGGCAGGGACCGAGAGGGACTTGGCGTTGGGGTCATCTTCCTCGCGTGCTCGCACGCAGAAGCAGGAGGAGGCCGACGAACGACTTGGCGAAGCAGGAGAGCTCCAGGACGAACGGGACGCGGGGGAGGCAGCATGCAGCGGAACTTGGCGAGGCGGCGGAGGCAGGGCTTGTTGGCGGCGGACTTGACGGCGATCCTGGCGACGCCAGCTGATCCGGGGCAGAGGTCGCGAATGACGGCGAGGAACCTGACCGGCGGCGGACTTCCAGTTCCCTGGTGCTGGCGCGGTGTCCTGTGAGAGCAAGCAGGGAGAGAGCGGGAGATCTTGAGAGAGAGGCAAACGGGAGGAGAAAGTAGAAGGAAAAAAATGAGGCAGGGAGAAGAAAGTGAAAGAGAGGGCGACGAGATCCTGGTGGCGATAGGTGGCGAGCGATGGTTGGGGATGGATGGATCCCGAGGGGATTTGGTGAGCGGCGGCGGCGAGATGGATCCCTAGGAATTAGGGATTTGGTCTAGGTTAGGCTAATGTATATAGCGAGTGGGTTTGGTTAGGGGTAAATCCGTCCCTCCGGTCGTAATCAGACGACCGGGAAAAAATAGATAGGGAGTCCAAACAAGAAAACAGAGATGTTTTATAGATGTTTGAGGATGATCCAGACCGAACGGTGACGACTGTCCGGGTTGGGTTCGGGACAACTTTCGGACGCGCACTCGAGGGGTTCGATGCACTGAGCAAGGAGGGGTTTCGGGGCCTGGCGGTTGATAGCGGACTGTGCAGAAAGCTTTGGGCTGAGAGAAGAGAAGAGAGAGAGACCCGGCGACTGTTTCCGGAGACCGAAAACGTCCGACGTTTGACCGACTATAGTGCCGCTATAATTAACCGTTGGGGCGTCAAACGGACTCCGAATGCGATGAAACTTGGCAGGCGGCCAATCTACACTATAACAACACCGCATGCCAACTTTCAACCCATTCCGAGAACATTTTCCGGCCGCTTATAAAGTACTATTTCGGACATGCCGCGGTCGCATGCAAGTGTGTCTGGGCTCAGAACGGACAACGGAAGGAACGGGGAGACCTGGACGGATGCAAGTTTTGAAAAACATGATGATGCAATGCACATGATGACATGACAAAATGCAACACGCACGCGAATGACATGGCAACAACAGCGAATAACTGGAAGACACCTGGCGCAACGGTCTCGGGGCGTTACAGTATAGTGGACTCATATGGAACAACTTTGGGGTTTATGGAGTTGGATGCACAAGCAATATTCCCGCTTAGTACAAGTGAGGGCTAGAAAAAGACTGGGAAGCGACCAGCTAGAGAGCGACAACAGTCATGAACATGCATTAAAATTAATCAACACCGAATGCAAGCATGAGTAGGATATAATGCACCATGAACATAAATATCGTAGAGGCTATGTTGATTTTGTTTCAACTACATGCGTGAACATGTGCCAAGTCAAGCCACTCGAATCGTTCAAAAGAGGATACCACCCTATCATACCACATCACAACCATTTTAATAGCATGTTGGCACGCAAGGTAAACCATTATAAGCTCCTAGCTAATTAAGCATGGCATAAGCAACTACAATCTCTAATTGTCATTGCAAATATGTTTCTTTCATAATAGGCTGAATCAAGAATGATGAACTAATCATATTTTAAAAAACAAGAGAGGTCGAGTTCATATCAGCTTTTCTCATCTCAATAAGTTCATCATATAATCATCATTATTGCCTTTCACTTGCACGACCGAATAGTATGGATAATAATAATAGTGCACGTGCATTGGACTAAGCTGGAATCCGCAAGCGTTCGATTCAAGAGAGAAGACAAGGTAATATGGGCTCTTTTTTAGATCAACAATAATGCATATGAGAGCCACTCAACATTTTAATCATGGTCTTCTCCTCTTGACCCCCAAAGGAAAGAAAAGAAACAAAACTATTTACACGGGAAAGCTCCCAACAAGCAAAAGAAGAACGAGAAATATTTTTGGGTTTTCTTTTTAATTACTACTACAGCATGAACAGTAAACTAACTAAAAGCTACAACTATTTTTTTGTTTTTAATAAGGTTTATTAAGGCACACAAGAAGAAAGCATAAAAAGGGAAATAAACTAGCATGGATATTATAGTGAAAAAGTATGAGCACCGACAACTAGCATGAGTGTGTGAACATGAATGTAGTGTCGGTGAGAAATACGTACTCCCCCAAGCTTAGGCTTTTGGCCTAAGTTGGTATACTGCCACGGCTGGCCTGGCGGATATCCAAAGTTATAGTTGGGGTCATACTGAGATGCAGCGGCAATTGTCTGATGAGCTGCAGCTTGGAGGCGAGCTATCTCCGCCCTTCTGTCGTACTCGGTCGCCTCCTCCCTGGTTATAAAATATCTCCCTTTTGCCTGAAAGTCAAAGAAAGTAGGAGGAGGGAGAGCGACGTGATAGGTGCGTCGTCTGTCAAAGATTAGTTGGTACTGGAGGTACTAATCGTTCCTCTCAACAAACCGATGACGAACCATAGCATCATAATCTAGATAAGAAGGAGGCAACTCAATATCATCTCCACGTATGGGTATCTCAAGAAAGTTAGCTATATGAGTTGCATAAATTCCACCAAAGAAATCTCCATGAATACGATTATTATGCAACCTACATGCAACAATAGCCCCCAAGCTGTATTGTTTATCTCCTAAAACAGCACTCCTGAGAATGCTAAGATCAGGTACACATATGTGACATGCTTCATCTTTACCGTTTATGCACCTTCCTGTGAAGAGAGCAAAATAATGTATAGCAAGAAAATGAACGCTCCCTATGGTGGCTTGTGTTACATCTCTAGATTCCCCCACTGTAATACTAGCAAGAAAATCTCTAAATTCAGATTTGCGAGGTTCACTAACATTACCCCACTATGGGAGTTTACCAGCAGTGTTAAAATCTTCTAAGTCCATGGTATAAGATTTATCATAAACATCAAACAGGACAGTTTGAGAATTGCGTGATGATGAAAATTTAAACCTTCTCACAAATGAATCAGTTAAATAGAGGTATTCACGACACTTATCTGCCTTGAAGCTCTCCAGATCAGCATTATGCACATATGCATCAAATTCCTCTTTAATTCCTGCTTGGATCATGAAATCCTCTAACGGCCATTCACAAGGCCGCACTTGAGGTTCTCTTGGTGGTTCCTCGTCCGCATCGCGTATGGCGGGCCTGGGTCCTTGCTTCCTTGAAGAACCACCTTGGTACATTTTCCTAAACATATTTCTTCCTATGATTTTTTTTGAAATTTTTAGTAACTTCAAAATAAAAGTGATCCAAACTCAACAATATTGATATCAACTACTCCTACAAGTGCCGTGCCTAGAGGCAATATCATGCATTAAAACTACTTTTGACCATATAAATTTGACATGCAAGCTCAAGAATAGGGTCACCAAAGCAGCAAAAATTTGCAATGAATAAAGCACTAGAACACAAACTAATTGGACCATTGGAGGAGTAACATACCAAAGAACAATCCCCCAAAGCAGTTTTGTGAATGGAGCTTTGAGCAAGGAGATCGAAAATGGCTGCAAGATGAGCAAGAACTCGGGTTTGAGCTGGCTAGTGATTTTTTTGAGAGGAAGAAGGAGTGTGTGGTGGCTGGAATAAGTGGAGGGGAGCCACCATGGGCCCACGAGGCAGGGGCGCGCACCCTAGACCCTCGTGGCCAGGTGCTTGCTCCCCCTCGTGTGTTCTTAGTGCCAGATATTCTCAAATATTCTAGAAAAATATATTTAATTTTCAGGGCATTTGGAGAACTGTTATTTTCGGGGTATTTTTTGTTGCATGGATAATTCAGAAATCAGACAGAAAAATGCTATTTTTTTCTTTATTTAATATAAATAACAGAAAGTAAAAAGAGGGTACAGAGAGTTGTGTTTTCTAAATTCATCCATCTCATGCTCATCAAACGGAATCCACTAACAAGGTTGACCAGGTCTTGTTAACAAACTCATTTCGAATAACATGAAACCGGAGAATTTTCGAATAACACTAGGTTACCTCAACGGGGATGTGCACATCCCCAACAATAAGAATATCATATTTCTTCTTGACAGTAGGAAGAGGAAATTCAAAACCTCCAATAGTGATTGCTATTTTTTTTTCAACAGAATTGATACTGTGGACTTGAGGTTGTTTCCTCGGAAAGTGTACCATATGCTCATTACCATTAACATGAAAAGTGACATTGCCTTTGGTGCAATCAATAACAGCCCCTGCAGTATTCAAAAAGGGTCTTCCAGGAATAATAGACATACTATCGTCCTCGGGAATATCAAGAATAATAAAGTCCGTTAAAATAGTAACATTTGCAACCACAATAGGCACATCCTCACAAATACCGACAGGTAAAGCAGTTGATTTATCAGCCATGTGCAAAGATATTTCAGTAGGTGTCAACTTATTCAAATCAAGTCTACGATATAAAGATAGAGGCATAACACTAACACCGGCTCCAAGATCACATAAAGCAGTTTTAACATAGTTTCTTTTAATGGAGCATGGTATAGTTGGTACTCCTGGATCTCCAAGTTTCTTTGGTATTCCACCCTTAAAAGTATAATTAGCAAGCATGGTGGAAATTTCAGCTTCCGATATCTTTCTTTCGTTAGTAACTATATCTTTCATATATTTAGCATAAGGATTCATTTTAAGCATATCGGTCAAACACATACGCAAAAAGATAGGTCTAATCATTTGAGCAAAGCGCTCAAAATCCTCATCATCCTTTTTCTTGGATGGTTTAGGAGGAAAAGGCATGGGTTTCTGAACCCATGGTTCTCTTTCTTTACCGTGCTTCCTAGAAACAAAGTCTCTCTTATCATAACGTTCATTCTTTGATTGTGGGTTATCAAGATCAATAGCAGGTTCAATTTCTACATCATTATTATTGCTAGGTTGAGCATCAACATGAACATCATCATTAACATTATCACTAGGTTCATGTTCATTACCAGATTGTGTTTCAGCATCAGAAATAGAAATATCATTGGGATTCTCAGGTGTGTCTACAACAGGTTCACTAGAAGCATGCAAAGTCCTATCATTTTTCTTTTTCTTCCTCTTAGAAGGACTAGGTGCGTCAACGTTATTTCTCTGAGAATCCTGCTCAATTCTCTTAGGGTGGCCTTTAGGATACAAAGGTTCCCGAGTCATTTTACCACCTCTAGTCATAACTCTAACAACAAAGTTATTTTATTGTTTAATTCATTGAGCAAATCATTCTGAGCTTTAAGTACTTGTTCTACTTGAGTGGTAACCATAGAAGCATGTTTACTAATAAGTTTAAGTTCACCTTTAACACTAGCCATATAATCACTCAAGTGTTCAATCATATAAGCATTGCGTTTCAGTTGTCTACCAAAATAAGCATTAATATCTTCTTGCTTAACCATAAAGTTATCAAATTCATCCAAACATTGGCTAGCAAACTTAGCAGGAGGGATTTCAGCTTTATCATATCTATAGAGAGAGTTTACCTTTACTACCCGTGTCGGGTTATCAAAACCGTGTGTTTCTTCAATAGGTGATGAATTAATACCATACATTTTTTCAACAAGAGGTAAATTCTTAACATCTTCAACTTCTATACCTTTTTATTTCATAGATTTCTTTGCCTCTTGCATATCTTCACGACTGAGAAATAGAATACCCCTTTTCTTCGGAGTTGGATTAGGAGTTGGTTCTGGAAGTGTCCAATTATTTTCATTGGTCAACATATTATTCAATAGAATTTCAGCTTGATCAACTGTTCTTTCCCTGAAAACACAACCAGCACAACTATCCAGGTAGTCTCTGGAAGCATCGGTTAGTCCATTATAAAAGATATCAAGTATTTCATTTTTCTTGAGAGGATGATCAGGCAAAGCATTAAGTAATTGGAGAAGCCTCTCCCAAGCTTGTGGGAGACTCTCTTCTTCAATTTGCACAAAATTATATATCTCTCTTAAAGCAACTTGTTTCTTATGAGCGGGGAAATATTTAGTAGAGAAGTAGTAAATCATATCCTGGGGACTACGCACACAACCAGGATCAAGAGAATTAAACCATATCTTAGCATCACCCTTTAATGAGAACAAAAATAATTTAAGGATATAATAATAGCGAGTTTTCTCATCATTAGTGAACAGGGTAGCTATATCATTTAATTTAGTAAGATCTGCCACAACAGTTTCAGATTCATAGCCATAAAAAGGATCAGATTCAACCAAAGTAATTATATCAGGATCAACTGAGAAATCATAATCCTTATCAGTAATAAAGATAGGTGAAGTAGCATAAGCAGGAACATATTTCATTCTAGCATTCAGAGATTTTTCTTTCAGCTTAGCTAATAGTTTCTTAAGATCACTTCTATCATTGCAGACAAGAAAGTCTCTAGCAGTTTCTTCATCCATAACATAACCCTCAGGCACAACCGGCAATTCATATTTAGGGGGAGAATCTTCATTATCGCTTTCATCAATATTATCAGTTTCAATAATTTCATTCTCTCTAGTCCTAGAAGTTGTTTATCAAGAAATTCACCTAGTGGCATAGTATTATCAAGCATAGAAGTAGTTTCATCATAAGTATCATGCATAGCAGAAGTGGCATCATCAATAACATGCGACCTATCGGAATCAATAGTATGTGTAGGTGTCGCAAGCTTACTCAAAACAGAAGGTGAATCAAGTGCAGAGTTAGATGGCAGTTCCTTACCCCCCCTCGTAGTTGAGGGGAAAATCTTGGTTCTCTGATCTTTCAAGTTCTTCATAATGATAAGCAGATATAAATCCCAAGTGACTCTAAGAATAGAGCTATGCTCCCCGGCAACGGCGCCAGAAAATGTTCTTGATAACCCACAAGTATAGGGCATCGCAATAGTTTTCGAGGGTAGAGTATTCAACCCAAATTTATTGATTCGACACAAGGGGAGCCAAAGAATATTCTCAAGTATTAGCAGCTGAGTTGTCAACTCAACCACACCTGGAAACTTAATATCTACAGCAAAGTAATATGATAGTAGTGATAACGGTGGCAAAAGGTAACGGTAGCAAAAGTAATATTTTTGGGTTTTGTAGTGATTGTAACAGTAGCAGCGAAAAAGTAAATAAGCGAAGAACAATATAGGAAAAGCTAGTAGGCATTGGATCGATGATGGAGAATTATGCCGGATGCGATCGATCATGTAACAGTCATAACCTAGGGTGACACATAACTATCTCTAGTTCATCAATGTAATGTAGGCATGTATTTCGAATATAGTCATACATGCTTATGGAAAAGAACTTGCATGACATCTTTTGTCCTACCCTCCCATGGCAGCGGGGTCCTATTGGAAACTAAGGGATATTAAGGCCTCCTTTTAATAGAGTACCGGACCAAAGCATTAACACATAGTGAATACATGAACTCCTCAAACTACGGTCATCACCGGTAGTGGTCCCGATTATTGTCACTTTGGGGTTAACGGATCGTAACACATAATAGGTGACTATAGACTTGCAAGATAGGATCAAGAACTTTCATATATTGATGAAAATATAATAGGTTCAGATCTAAAATCATGGCACTCGGGCCCTAGTGACAAGCATTAAGCATAGCAAAGTCATCACAACATCAATCTCAGAACATAGTGGATACTAGGGATCAAACCCTAACAAAACTAACTCAATTACATGATAAATCTCATCCAACCCATCATCGTCTAGCAAGCCTACGATGGAATTAATCACACACGGAGGTGAGCATCATGAAATTGGTGATGGAGGAAGGTTGATGATGACAATGGCGACAGATTCCCCACTCCGGAGCCCCGAACAGACTCCAGATCAGCCCTCCCGAGAGAGTTTAGGACTTGGCGGCGGCTCCGTATCGTAAAACGCGATGAATCCTTCTCCCTGATTTTCTCCCCAAAAGTGAATATATGGAGTCAAGGTTGAGGTCGGTGGAGCGCCAGGGGGCCCACGAGGCAGGGGGCCGTGCCCAGGTGGGTAGGGCGCGCCCCCACCCTCGTGGACAGGGTGCGGGCCCCCTGACGTGGATCTTTCTTCCAGTATTTTTTATATATTCCAAAAATAATCTCCGTTGATTTTCAGGTCATTCCGAGAACTTTTATTTCTGCACACAAAAATAACACCTTTGCAATTCTGCTGAAAACAGCGTCAGTCCGGGTTAGTTCTATTCAAATCATGCAAGTTAGAGTCCAAAACAAGGGCAAAAGTGTTTGGAAAAGTAGATACGATGGAGACGTATCAGGCGTGGCGGCGACATCATCCTTGTGGTGGACCTGTGTCCTTGGGCTCCGCCGTTGTGACGACATTTGCTCCAGCGTCGGTGTGGAGCGTGGAAGGTAGTCCAGAAGCAGATGTAGATTGTGGTCTGCATCGACGACATCTGGAAGATGAAACGTGTGTTGGGTTCATGGTTCGTGGATGAGAGGTATGATTTGTTCCTTCAGCGTCTTAGTTATGGTGGGGTGCCAGATCTGGAGTTCGATGGCGTGTCCGGGGTGTTGCCCCAGTCTGATTCGTTCAACAGCAAGGGCTTCACTTTTGGTGAGCCACCTTGGAGGTCTACAAAGCTGCATATCAGCGATGGAGCCGCGTCAAGATCGGGTGACACTACAAAAAAAATACACTTCCGTGATGATACGTGTTTGTCACAGTAGGTCGCTTTTTTTGTCATGCATGTACATCCATGACAAATTTATGACAGAATCAAGATAGTCATACCTATGCTATCATAGAAGTGTTCCATGACATTACCAAAATTATCATCACGGAAGTGTCCACTTCCATGACAATAAATCGCGCGTCACAGAAGTGCTTTCGTCAAGGGTGACCGACATGTGGCATCCACAGTAACAGAATGCCGTTAAGCTATCGGGTCGGGTTTTGGATCCGATAACCCGTTAATAGCCCCGACCAATGGGGATTTTCCACGTGTAAAATCATCATTGGCTAGAGGAAACACGTGTCGGCTCATCATTGGGACAGATGTCATCCACTCACTGGACAAAAGGCGCCTATGATACATCGACACATGGGATGGCCCAACAGTGGCCCATTCCTGTGAAAAGGCCGGCCAATTTGACTTGGTCAAAAGCTGGCGGGCTGGCCCATGGAAAGCCTGTTAATGGCCTATTCGCATATAGCCCATTTACAACCCGCTAACCCAAGGCCCATTACGCCCTATCCAAATTAGGCCCAGTAGTGTCATCTAGGCCGTCCAATATGGTTCCAGCCCGTTTTCACTTCTGGCCCATGTATAGCCCATGATGTCTTTCGGCCCATATGAGGCCCTTTGTAACTCTTGGCCCATTAGCGGCCCGTGCTGAAACTGGCCCGTAATGAACAGTGTATTACTTTACACCCATTAACAGCCCATGGTGAAACTGGCCCGTAATGAAGAGTGTATCACTTTATACCCATTAACGGCCCGCTATTCTGTTGGGCCGTTTCCAGCCCAAGTTAACTTTCGGCCTTCTAAGGCCCATTTATTCTTGGGCTCATTTGCAGCATTCGGTTACTTACGGCCCGTTACTATCATTTTCTTTTTGTGGGCCAAATTCAGCCCATCGCTACAGTCGGCCCGTTTGTGAACCATTAGTCTGTTGGGCCATTTTCATAGCATCACCAAATACGGCCTATTAACGGCCCGTTATGGGCAGCCCATAAAACGTACGATTTCCATTAAAGGCCCGTCTACGGCCCATTAAAGGCCCGTACAAGACCCATAAATGAGCCGGCGGCCCATGGATCCTACGAGACGTACAAGGCCCATGGATCCTACGAGACGTAGAAGGCCCATGGATCCTATGAGACGTAGAAGGCCCATGGATCCGACGGCCCGTGAAGGGCCATGGTCAGGCGAATTGGCCCCCGTTTGAACGATATAGCATATTCAAAGAATTATCCTACTCAATACTATCACCTCTAAAAAGCCTACACTATTACAACAAAGAGATCAAGGCATAGAAAGGTAGAATAATCCTACACTATACAATAAAGAAATTACAGCCGATTATACCCACTGGGCATTATGGCTCGGCACAGGTGATAATAAAGCATACACAAACAACAAATTACATACACTAGGCAAATACAGCTCATACATCATGGACGCGCATCAACTTAACTCCATTTGAACTATAATCTCTTCAGAAAATAGGATTGGCCGGATTCAGATAGCACAAATTTCAGTCTGCAAAATCTCCAATTCCTTCATGGTTACCTCAGTGTCTTGTTTCATTTTTTGACTCCTGCATCTAATACCTGCATGTCCAGTCTCAACTTGTTGATTATACATTGACAATCATGTACACGTTGTCTTGCCACCTCTAGTTGATGCTTGAGAACATCAGCACATTCCAATTCCAATCCATAATCATTCGGTAACGGCCATGCCGCACTGCTCGCAGATCTTTGTGTTGATGTCACTTCATCCTGAAATGTTTCTGTAAGTACACATGACTAGGGCAAAAATATAGTTACAACAATGAAGCGAACAAGACACTATTTTGTACTACATGGCAAAATAGGACTAACAATAATGTTACACGTCACTTTAAAAAAATGTTACACGTCATGAAGCATAAGCAGGTGATATTTTAAAAATTATAAAAAAGATAGTCTGTGCAACCTGCATACAGAAATCCCTCTTAGCTCACTAGAGGAGCATGATGTTGGGGCCCAATCAAAAACACAGACAAGTTACAAATTTATACAACACGTTGCGTATAAGTAAGAAAGCAGTTGGCCATTCTGGGCCTCAATTAAAGTCTTAGGGAGCATAATGAACAGCAGATGGTTTCATATAAACATACTACAGCAGGCAAAACTATGCAATCATTAGCGTAGTATAAACTAGATTGTGAGCCTCATGCAATAATAGTTGGTTAATAGACTTCAAAGCTTCAGGCACACTTTGGCAGAGTAATTAAATGGTAAGGCCTTTAATTATGTCAACTAATAGTGATACAAGTACCGAACATCAGGCATGATTATTTGGGCATCTCATTAATTGAGGACAAATAAAGCAATTGAAAAGAGAAAATTAACTAAGCCTGAAACAAACAAGGAATTGAACTATTGAGTTGCATACAGTGACTTACCTTATTAGGTTGAAGAGGCTCAGCGCAGCTCCTACTTCTCTTGCAAGGCTCCTTCCGAACATCTTGTACTTGGAAATCCTTAATCTTATCTTCATTGCACCCCCTCTGCAAGGTGACACAAACTAGTTACTCGTCTCCTTGGAAGATAAATATGCATACTTTCCAGTCCGTGAACACAAAAGGATGAGATTATAACAAAACAACACCACATAATTATGTCAACTAGTTACTCGTCTCCTTGGAAGATAAATATGCATACTTTCCTAACATACTTGCCTACTGTAGTGTACAACCAAACCTTTATGTCACCTATGAGTTAGACAAGGCCCCACTACAGCAGCCCTTAGTGTTTAAATCGTTGACAAGCTCTGTTAGAGTGTTAGGTCAAGAACAACAAGTAATCAAAGCAAACAGTCCTAGTATGGCTGGCTGATGCAAACAAGCAATTGAACAGATGTGTGAGCAAATCTTACATATCAAGAAAAGAAGCAAAGAAGGAGGCTTAAAGACCATCACTTGACTGACCAGATTTAAGGGGCATTTAAACATCATGTGCAACGTATGAACTAACATAAACATTGCATATTCCAGATTCTACAATGGAATGCACATGTATTAGGTTATGCCATGTATGATCATGCCTAAATGTACAGATAGCAGGCAAGAGTGATTCATCATTGCACGCACAATTGAATTGCAGGTTAAGGGCCATTTCGATTCTGCCTTTTCAGGGCATATTGTCAAAATAAGCCATAAAAGATGTAAAGAAGTCATTTTTGAGTTATGGGCTTGGGCTTAACTAATTTCGCTTTGGAGGGGGGTGTTTCGGGTAGAACCTCACTAAAAATTGAAGGGAAGGGGAATAGTGAAATGACTTTGTTGTCTGCCTATATTACACTCAAAATGTAACTGCTGACACCCGTGTCACACCTGACCCTCAAGTAAAAACAAACACGCAAGCATTCATTGCCCTGCCCGCTTGCATCTCCTCTCCCCTTTCCCTCTACCTCAATCCCCTGCCTGCAGCACTAGGGTTCCTCCAGCGAGCCGCAGCCACTGGTCCCATCTGGCCTTGTCCTCGACGATGCTATGTCTAGCTAGGCTACATGGCCGGCGGGTAGGGGCAAATCTCCCTGGCTTCTCCTCCCTCTGGCGCCGCCCCTCATTCTCATGGTCTCCAGCAGCTGCTCCACTGTGGTTCGTCCAACGCACTACTCTGGCGGGCGCTGAACAACTATGGTTGATGCCACACTACGGCAGAAGGCACCTTATTCCCCCTCCCCTCCTCCCAGGCCATGGCCTTGATGTGCTGTTGAAGGATGAGCTCATCCAACAAGGTGAGGATCTCCTCTGATTTTTTGCCAAATTTTCATTCTGATCCACTATACGATGAATTGCTATGAGCTGCTTCTGCTGCTGCTATATGATGCATTGCTATGAGCTGCTCCTGCTGCTGCTATATGATGAATTGCTATGAGCTGCTGCTGCTACTATATGATGAGTTGCTACAAGCTGCTCCTGCTGTTGCTATATGATGAGTTTCTACAAGCTGCTCCTGCTACTGCTATATGATGAATTGCTATGAGCTGCTCCTGCTGCTGCTATATGATGAATTGCTATGAGCTGCTGCTGGTATATGATGAATTGCAGACCGCTGCTACTATATGATGAGTTGATATGAGCTGCTGCTGCTGCTATATGATGCTTTCAGGTGGTGCTGCTATACGATAATAACCAGCCACTTGGACCATCGAATTTCAATAAATAATTGTTCTTCATTTAAATGTGGGTCATGCATTCTTCTTTTAAATTATGCAATGGGATCTCTATGGAAAACATTGACCAAAGTAGATTGTGCCAAGTAGATGGTATCTTTGTATTTGCATTTTGAGCAAATAATGATGGTCTGTTTTCCTATCATATTAATTACTGCACTGGGTTCAATTTGTGATGTTTGCAAGTCAAATTAATTTCCATATGGGCAGCAAAATGGAAAAAATATCATGCAATCTAGACTTTCCACTGATCATACCAAAGATAAGCTGAAAACACAATGAAAAGAACTGGTTGGCTTATTACATGGAGCTTATATTCACAGGTGCTTATTTTCTTAGGATAACTCGTAATAACTGTCCCTAAGAAACTTGGCTAATAGAACTGGCATACAAATAACATGTCACGATGATTGGAATGGAGGAGTGACGTACCATGGCACACTGTATAGGCTCACCGCTGCCTCTCCTTTTTTTGCGATGTTCCATGAAATTGCCACATACATCTTGTACTTTTTCATTGTGTAACCCTATCTGCAAGTTGACACGGCTAATTTCATACATCTCTACACGATACTACATTGCATATCCCTTGCGCATATTTAAACCATCAATTAACGATTGTGTGCGTACCATAAACTAGCCATGACTCTGTATGCTGGACTAGCATGCACTCTAAGGGGGCCTAATGTAGTGTGCTGGAATTCCTACATGCCACCTACGATTTTGTGTAATGTACTGCCCCTGTTCCTAAATATATGTCTTTGTAGAGGTTCCAGTATGGACCACATACATATGTATATAGATGCATTTTCGAGTGTAGATTCACTCATTTTGCTCCGTATGTAGCCTATAGTGGAATCTCTAGAAAGACTTATATTTAGGAACGGAGGTATGAGGTAGTATCATGTATGACATCTACATATCTAATTTAGCAGCCAGTAGTAGAAATCATTGTCTGCACAAAGGGATTACTGGTCGAAAATCCTAGCAAAGCACGCTGGCAGGCACAGAACAATACAAGAGAGAGAGACGCGCTTACAAGATCATAGCGATGCCTCAGTCCAGGATCTTGGTTGGCCAAGCTGTTAGATCCAGAAGAAACATCGTCCTTGTAGTTTTTGCCAGCTGCATAACAGGTAACAACGACCGGTTAGTATATTTGAAGTACATCGGACATGTGATGCTGGACAAGTTTAAAGGTGACAAGTACCTAGGCCGTGGCGGGTGCTTGGCATCTCTCCAGACTGTGGGAATCAGGTTAGAAATGTCGAGGGTGATGATGCTGCGCTGGCTGTCGGGGTCCGATAAGGAGATCTAGAACCGTCGAGTAGGGTGTTTGTGTAGCGGCTCCGGTAGGGTGGACTACGGTGTGGGCGAAGCGGATCTATGGCCGTGGACGAGGGCGTATGTGAAGCTGCTCCGGTGGTTGGGTTAAGGATGGTGTCGACGATGCAGATCTGCAACCATGGACGGGGCATCAGAAGCTGCTCCGGTGGTTGGGTTAAGGGTGGTGTCGACGATGCGGATCTGCGGCCGTGGATGGGGCGTCAAAAGCTGCTCCGGTAGGTTGGATGAGGGTGCGAGGAAGCGGATCTGAGGCCGTGGACTTGTGAGTTGGCAAAGCGGCCCCGGTAGGGTTGAGAATGGTATAGGCGAAGCTACTCCGGTAGGGTTGAGGAAGGTGTCGGCGAAGCGGCTCCGGTAGGGTTGAGGAAGGTGTCGGCGAAGAGGATCAGAGGCCGTTGACGGGGGCGTCGGTGGGGCGGCTCCGTGGGGTGTGGACGAAGCGTCTCCGGTGGGGAGTACAAATGAGCCGCTGCAAATGTGCGACGGTTAACGAGAGTACCGGCGAAGCAGATCCGGCGCTGTGGACAAGGCCGGCACTGAATGGGCTGTGGTACAGTGGTGGATGAGCAGTCTACTTGTTTCTAGGGGAGGTGGGAGGGGTAGATGCGGCCGCAGAAGCAGATCCGGCGAGGTGGACGCCGCTGGCAGTGAATGGGCTATGGTACGTCGGTGGATGAGCAGTCTAGGGTTTTGAGAGGGGAGGGGAGAAAGGGCGATGAAGTACGGACGACGTGATGTAAGATGCTCTGGTGTTGTGGAGTTAGTCGTTTTTGCGGGAGGGGGAGAGGAAATGGGGGTGCCATGTAGTGGGGGAACCGGAAGTTACCAAAGCAGCCCCGACCTATCATGTAGATGAGGGCGGTGTTGTAACTGTTGGTCTCCGTGCACCAAGGACAAAAGGGGGATTTCGCATGCTAAAGACTAAGGTGGCGGAAATTTTAGAAGGAGGCGGGAGATTTTGCCGCCCGCGGGATCATTCATATCTAGTTTCAACTAATTTTGGACCGTGCTAGCGGGAAGGTCATGCTAGACTGTGTACACGGGGCACACGTCAGCAGTTAATAACTGGTGTGAAGTCCACCCCAGAAAAAAGACAATAACTCGGGATGATGCGCCGATAACTTGGACATTCACACGGGCGCGGCCAATCGTACGGTGTAGTGGCGCGTTCACAAAAAAGGGATCAAACACTCAACCTATGTATTTCTCGTGTAAATAGATAATTTAGTGCCATTGATTATTTACATAATGCATTGACGTGTTAGTGTAGAGGCGCAAAAAAAGAAATGGATATTGAAGTCAGCTACTTAAAAGTGTTACCTCATATGATTACATAGCCTCCATTTCATAAATTGCGTACCCGTTGAATTCATATATGAATATTACATATATTACTTCAAAATAGAAACTTAAATCATCCAAGACTAATGAATTTGAATGTAAGAGTAACAATGGTGCATGTTCATGATAGCTACATTGGTTGTTTGAAGAAACATCACTGTAACTTTGGCATGCACAACTAAAAAGGCTTATTTAAATAGAAAAAAATGTGATATATGAGTGTCCAATCTTTATACCGTTGAATCGATATTGTACCTTTGGCCACGATATGAAGTAGATATTGACTTATGTTCAAGCGATGCACGTCCACGATCGCTAGATAGTGATACATGAATGAATTGTGCAATCTCTCTCACACGCATACATATCTCATTTCCCTGTGGGCATCAGAATCACACACGCGCACTTCGTGTATTTCTCTCTCTTTGTCAGGGTTAAATTCGTCTTTCTACCCCTCCTACAAGTCTCTCACACAAAAACACACATGCTCTCTATGTCTAAAATTACGCGGAAGTGCTAGTGTGGGCCAATCCACTTTGACTCGTTTTTATAGTTTACATACCTTTGTACTGCCTCCACACGCCCACCCCTTTAATTCCGCCCACCCACATCCACTAATGTCTCTCACACATATGCTATCTACCTATCCCTTAATATAGCTAGATATGTGTCACACAAACTCCTTCTCCCTACTAGCAAGATGCCCATGCGTTGCACGGAACATCAAGATGGATTTGTATGAGAAGTTTATCTTGTGGGAGAAAGGGATGAACGAGGGAATGCCTTATTTGCAAATGCGGAGAGGGGTGTGGGTATCTTTTTTCAAAATTGCCATTGTTTCCTTCCTGTCCATCAGATATAAATCTAATGGCCTATATTGCAGGATGGCAGGAACACCATCATCACCAACTCTGTTTTTTATAAGAGTAGAGATATGTGAGTGTCACTGCCCCCCCACACACACCCACACTTCCCAACACCGAAGGGGTAGGGTGACACCTCGATTTTGATACTAATCTATCGACTGCCTTCTCTCTCAAACATACACGCACACACTACCCGGCACCGAAGGAGTAGGGTGGTACATCGATCTTGATAATAATCTATCTACTCCTCTTTCAAACACACACACACACTTGGTAGTTGTGCCTCTGTGCCTACCGCGCACACTCTCAATACGTCTTTCTCTCCCCCCAACAATGACAGCAGAAGGGTGACAACTCGATCTGATCATAATCTGTCAATTGGTTTCTCTCTCAAACATTGTGTCTCGGTGCCTCGCTCGGTAGCCCCCTCGATATGTAGACTTCTCGCACGTGCACAGCTGTAGTGACGATGACGCTGAACCCAGTGTGCCTTATTTTTACCGGCCTCATGTGATAGTTTTCACCTTGTTTTCTGTTAATTAACAAGGCAACCTTTTCTTTGTTACTACTAGTGAATCTGAAATCATTCGGGGCAGACATAAAATATATCACTTCAACCCAATTATCGCAGCAACTATTTTAAAAGAAATTAGCTAGCTGCCCGTGCGTTGCACGGAACATCAAGATGAATTTGTATGAGTAGTTTATCTTGTGAGAGAAAAGGTTGAACGAGGGAAGGCCTTATTTGCGAATGTGGAGAGACGTGTGGGTATATTTTTGCAAAATTGCCATAGTTTCTTTCCTATACGTTAGATATAAATCCGACGGCCTATATTGCAGGATGGCACGCACACCATCATCACCAACTCCTTTTCTACTCCCTCCGTCCGAAAATACTAGTCATCAAAATGGATAAAAAGAGATGTATCTAAAACTTAAACACGTCTAGATACATTTCCTTTTATCCATTTTGATGACAAGTATTTCCGGACGGAGGGAGTATTTGTCTTTTTAGAGATTTCAACAAGTGACTATGACCGGACCTTACCAACATACTCAAAAAAGTAATCCATAATTTTGATGTTACCCTCTTTTCTTGGTGGTGCAGTGCCATCTGGATACCTCATAAATAAATCAAGGACAAATCTCACCCCTTCCTGAAAAGACATACGAACCAAAATGAGTGAATCTACACTCTAAAATATGTCTACATACACATCCGTATGTGGTAGTCCATTTGAAATCTGAAAAAGACAAATATTTAGGAAATGGAGTATATATAAGAGTAGACATGGAGATATATCTCCAGCATGGTCTACAACAAAAATGTGCTGGGCTGGTTAACGCCGGATGCTCGCAATGCAATGACATGAGTTCGAATTATGTCTTTTAACTTTATATTTTTATATTATCTATTACTCTACTTATTTAATATATACTTCTTTCGCTACTGTACTGACAGTGGAACCCACAGAGTACTTAGAATACAAGATTAAGGATGGACTTGTTTCTTTTTAACTTTCTGTACGAAGCTGTAGGCACCCTGCAAGTCACGTGTACACTGTACATGCAATTAACTTTTTATAGAGGGACAATCATACATGCAATTAACTCAAAGGGTTAATTATCCTTTTGCCCTCAGTGGTGTCCATGTGCTCAGTTTTGCCCTCATATGAGAATTGTCCTCAGTTTTGCCCCTAGTCCGAGCACATCAACTATGACGAGGCCAAACGGCCATATTTGAGTCCATTCCGTCCGCTGGCGTTAGTGGTTGTGGGTCCGGAGCTTACACGTGGTACCGCGTGGACGTGGGTCCGGAGCTGACATGTAGGCCCGTGCAACTAAATCCCCAAAACATTCAGCTCACACCCATCCGCCCGGTCGGCTGTCCTGCGCTGCCGCCGCCACCTGCGCCGCGGCCAGCACCTGCCCCGCCACCAGCTGCACGGCCTGCTCCGCCGCTACCTCCCTGCGCCTATGCTCCACGGCTACCTGTGATGCCCACCACCTTCCTGCGACGCCACGGGTGGGGCGCCCGCCACCTGCTCGATCCGCGGCGCGGCCTCCTTCCGTGCGCCCGGCTGGAGCGCTCAAAGGTGGGGGGCTGCTGGAGTTATTTGAACTAGGAGGAACAACCCTAGGGCGAAATGGTGAGCAGCAGCGACCCTGGAGTATTTGGCAAGGCAGGCATCGGGCCGGAGATCCGCCGCGTCCACGACTGGGTTCCCGAGGGGTAAGTCTCGCCTCTTGTTTAGATTTAGCTTAGTTGTGCATTTGAACACTCGATTCGAGTAGGTTTGCCCAATTAGTGTGCTGATTGCGTCTCTGTTTTTCGCCGGTTAGGATGGAGTTGCTGTTTGCTTTCATGGTGCACATTAGAAGGGACCGGTACATGTTCGATGCAAAGGATAAGAAGAAATACCAAGGAGGTTTTGATTATCGGTTGCCAATGGCTAGTAATTGGAGTTTCAGACAATTTGGGGAGGTAATTTGTAGCCAATATCCTTGGGGTTTGCTTGATGAAGTGGTATACAAATACTATGATGGGGAAAAGAATTGGGTGACAGTTAGTAATGATGAAGAGCTAGCTACCATGTTTGTTAGGCATAAAGAGAAAGATAATTTTCATGTGAGGCTGCAAGTTGATGTGCTTGAGCAGGCATTTGGACCTAGGATGGCGGGTGCAACATCTCGGGGAGAACCAAGTCGTCGTAATGGCATCTCTAGCCAGAACAGTTCAGTTGGTGCACGACGACATGGTGGCTCGACAAGTGTGTGCAATGGCAGTAGGGTCCCCCTTGAAGTGGAGCCAGATGGCTACAATTCTGGGGTTGATGAAGAGAAGCTATATTTTGATGTTATTCGGAATTTACGACGGGCACCTCGGACTGAAAACCAAGATGAGGCTCACAATGCAGTCCGTGTGGATGATGACGCGATGGGTGAGGATGAAGACCTTGCAGCTGTTGAATGGGACCCTTTGAACCCTCATATGGAATAAGGTACAGTTTTTGCATCCATGAATGAGTGTAGAAATGCACTTGTGACATACTGCATCAAGGTAGAATGTACTTTCAAAGTTGACAAGAGCGATCAAGTACGTTACAGAGTGTACTGTCCGTCTGAAGGTTATCCATGGAGGCTGCTTGCATCTAAAATGCGGAATAGCACTAATGTTCAGGTCAAAGTGAACCCTTTTAAGCACACATGCCCGGAATCAACCCTTAGGAAGGATACAATCAGTAGAGCCAAGTCAATATGGGTGGCAGAAGAAGTAAAGAAGTGGGTGAAAGAAAACCAGCAAGTGGGTCCAAAGGAATTGCAGAAGAACATCAAAGATAAGTTCAAGATAGATTTACCATACATGAGGTTGTTCAATGGTAAACAACATGCTATGGATTCTATTTATGGTAACTGGCAGGAAAGTTTTCAATTGTTGTATTCATTCAAAGGTGAAGTGGAGAGGACAAGCCCAGGTAGTATTGTAGATATTGATCACCACACCGTGGAGTACACATTCAGGGGAGTGACAAAGACCAAGGAATGCTTTAGGAGGGTTTTTGTCTGCTTTGAGGCTTGTCGCCGGGGTTTTTTGGCAGGCTGCAGGCCTTATTTGGCTATTGATGCCACTTTTCTCACAGGGAGGTTTAAAGGACAGTTAGTAGCAGCTTGTGCAGTTGATGCACATAGTTTTGTATTTCCAGTTGCCTATGGTGTGCTGGAGACAGAGTCTGAGGAGAGCTGGACTTGGTTTTTGCATAATCTCTGCCGGGCTATTGCACATCCCAATGGATTGGTCATTCATACAGATGCCTGCAAAGGTTTAGAAGTGGCCGTGGACAATGTGTTCCCTGGAGTAGAGCATAGGGAATGCATGCGTCACCTTGCTGCAAATTTCATGAAGAAATTCAAAGGAAAGGCGTATACCGACAATTTATGGCCAGCATCTTTGACATGCAGTGTGAAGAAGCACAACTACCACTTGAGGCAGTTATACATGAATCCCAAAGTGAAAGAATACTTGGAAACACACAACTCCAAGTTATGGGCCAGAAGCCAATTCAGTGAAGTGAGCAAAGTTGACTATGTGCACAATAATCTAGTAGAGTCTTTCAACTCAACGATCCGGAAACTAAAGGGTCATTATGTGGTGGATTTGCTTGACATGATAAGGATAGAATACATGCAGAAATTTCATTATCGTGCAGGAATAGCTGAGGCAAAACTCATGGGCCACATTATCATCCCTGCCGTGATGAATGAATTGAAGCAGAAGACAACAGGCTTGGAAATGAACATGACTCTTTGCTCGAGTACCACAACAAAGATATCATATTTGGATAAAGAGAAGAGGGAATGGAGATATCCAGTGAATTTAGAAGCTAGAACTTGCAGTTGTAGGCAATGGCAGATAACTGGGTTGCCATGCATTCATGCCTTGTTTTTCATCACTTCTCTTCCAGGTCCAGCAGGGAACATACAGCAGTATGTGCATGATTACTACTCTGTTGCAAGGTTCAAAGCCACATATGCTTATGCATTGCCTGCTATGGAGGGAAAACAACAATGGGACATGGTGGACCCTGGATTCAAGCTTTGTGCTCCAGTTCTGAAGAGAGCAGAAGGTAGACCAAGGAAGAGTCAAATCAGACCTCGCAGCGAAGGAGCTGGACTTGGAGCGAGGAAGCGTATGCGCACAAGGTGTGGTGGGTCTGGTCATTTTGGTAAGTATTGTGATAACACAGTAGATCCAGCATTCGAAGAGAGTTTCGATGAAGGCTTCGATGAAAATGTTGGTCAGCAGCCGGTTGCCTCAACATATGATGAAAATGATTGTCAACAGTCGGTTGCATCAGATGAGGATTTTGACGAGGTTCCAAATGATGATGGTCAACAGCCGCGTGATTTTGACGATGATCCAAAATATCCTCCAAATAATGATTCAAGTGAGGCTCCAAATGGTGATCCAAGTGAGGCTCTAAATGGTGATCATGGTGATCCAAGTGAGGCTCCAAATGATGATCCAAGTGAGGCTCCAAATGGTGACCAACCTTCTGTTGTTGTGAGTTCTGCTAGGTATGTAAATCTTGCAAGGGTCAAATACTACTGTACATCTATCACTTGACATGATCTCATTACCGCTTATGTTTTGTACAGCTCTATGGTTGGTTTGAAGAAGACGCGCAAGGTACCGACAACCAAGAGAAGAAGAGAAGAAACAATGAGCACAAGGTGCACAAGGAGCAAAGTGATGGAAAGAAGCTCAAGGAACAGACAGAAGCCCCAACGCTATCTATGAATAATTATGAAACATTATGAATAAGGGATGATGTTGTATTATGAAACATTTATCACTTGACATGTTGTATTTCTGTTGGATGATGTTGGACCTATGTTAGAAGTATGTTTGACATGATGTTTAAATATCTGTTGGATGATGTTTAAATGAGCACATGGTTTTTCCTTTTTTTTGATTTTTTTGAATTTTGTTTTGCTCATTTAAATTCTGGTCAAACCTAACTTTGACCAAGATTTAAACAAGTCTAAAACATCAAAATGAAAAACTAAGCCTGGATCCTTCTTAGTCAATCCAAAATGAAGTTGTGGTGAGGTTTTTGAAATTTTCATGAAAAATGTGCTAAAAAGAGGGGTCCAAAGGTAGGGTAAACGAGCCTCATTTCTAAGCAAGGTTTTTTTCGACCTTGTCTAAATCAGCCAAATAACTTTCCTACACATATATTCTATATGTACAGACTATGTGCGCTGGTTTTTCCATTTTTTGATTTTTTTTAATTTGTTTTGCTCATTTGAATTCTGGTCAAACTTAACTTTGACCAAGATTTAAACAAGTGTAAAACATCAAAATGAAAAACTAAGCCTGGATCCTTCTTAGTCACTCCAAAATGAAGCTGTGGTGAGTTTTTTGAAATTTTCATGTTCATTTCCCCAAAACACTTCTCTTCACTTCATACAAGAGAGTTTGAGATACTCGAGATATCATACAATACACATGAACTTATCATTTAAATGTATGTAAAGCTTGTTTATCAACTTAAATCGTTAGTATATGACATAAGAAGACTATGTGCGTAGGTTTTTTATTTTTCTGATTTTTATTTAATTTATTATGCTCATTTGAAATCTGGTCAAACATAGCTTTGACTGCTCCAAACCCCTCCCAAACCCCGCTAACCCTAGCGCTGAACAAGGACCGTTCATCTAACCCTAGCGGCGATCAAGGGCCGTCGATCTAACCTTTCTAGAAGGAATCCGCGGGGAGGAGGGGGGCGATCCGCGAGATGCAATCTGATTGGCTGGGAGATTGTTTTTTTAACAAATACCGGGCGCGCTGGATGGACCGTTGGGATGTCTCGTTGTATGGGCCTGAGACTGCAGTCAATAGCCCGTCTCAGCCTTTCCAAGCCTTGCATGCATGGAGGCGGCGACGTGGGTTTGCATGTGCGGGAGGCGGCAACGTGCATGCATGCGAGCGAGGCGAGCGAGGCGCGCTAGGCGAGCTAGGCTAGCGAGGTGAGCTAGGTGGTTCAGGGCAGTGGTTCAGGGCAGCGATTCACATGCACTGCCCGGTCAAAGAGCTATGCAGTGATTTAGATGCACGCACACGCCCCATGCATCGTTTTCGTGCAAAAATTTAAGTGTGCAAAACGTAACGGATACAGACACGCGTCCGGATTCACACACGCACCATTCTCATCCTTTCTCTCTTCCTCTCCCACCCACATGCCTATAAATGGGGTGCCTCTCTTTCTCTCCCACCCACAAGCCAGATCCGATCCTCTCCAACTTCAAACACCCAAGCGACCGAGCCCTCCCCAAGTGAGACCAAGTGAAGATGCAGTTCAACGGGCCGACCTTCAACCGTCCGCCTGTCATGCCGGAGCTGCACTACCCACCGGGCATGCTCGTGGAGAGGGAGCTCAGTGTGTGGGCTATTTCAAGGTGGAGGGGTTCCGTCGAACTCACCCGCGCCTTCCTCAGAGCCGGCTATGCCCACCTCCCACGGGGCTCGCCGAGGATGTTCACCCTCAAAGAGGTTCGTGACCGCGGCGGCATCCTCCTACTGCTCACGGTCACCTTCACCAACCCGTTTGACGCGCGCGAGCTCCTCGGCCAAGTCTTTTGGTGCGGCTGCGAGGCCATCTTCTTCACCGTCTACAACATCTACACCAACTACGAGCGCATCTTCCCCGCTCCAGGCCAGATGCACTCCCTTCCCTACGACGAGGAGGAGGAGGTGTGAAGATGAAGACGGTGTTGAAGGGGCGCGCGCGGCCAAGGTGGAAGAAGGAGGTCAAGATGAAGATGTTCAAGCCCGGAGTCAAGCTCGTCATGTTTCGTTTTTTATTTTGTTGCTTTTCTATGTCGTGTCGTGTCGTGTCATGTTTCGTCATGTGTCCGTGAACTGTCCGTGAACTTATTAGTTATTGTAATGGTACGGTGTGTTGCATCTTATCTAAGTTATTAGGGTTTATTATGTGTGTTAAAAAATGTCGTGCCCAAACATATCATTTCTTCCCTAAACCAAGTCATGAAGTTCGAGAACTTGTGGTTTTCATTAATGAAAATCGGAGGGGGTGAGAAGCCCTCTGTTTCATTCAAAAAAAAGTCATGAACTAACATGCAAATTTATTCCCTTTAAATCCTAAACCAAGTGCCACTCTAACCCTAAACCAAGTGCCACTCTAACCAAAATCATGTGGCAGTGCAACATACATTTTCAACCTTCCAACCCTCCAAAATTTAAGTGCAAAACAAAGGAAAACCACTCTCACGCGTGTGCAAACATTCATGGTCTCACTATTTTTTTTTAAAAATTCACAGTCTCACTATGTATACCTTCCTTCCCTACCCATGTCAAAGTCTTGCCATCTGTCCTAGCGGTTACCAGCGCAGCCCTAAACACCACAAACCCACGCGGTCCTGGGTTCGAGTCCCCAGTCGCACCAATTTTTTGTGCATTTTCCACCCTTCATTTTTTAGACAAATTATTTTTTTCTCAATGTAATGCCCTTAAAAAATGTTCATTTATTTTGGCACCAGGTGTAAACCTCTACCAGAGCTGAGGCACATTTTCCATGACATTTTGGTCTTTGATTTAAATCACGGTGTATTTGAATTGGATTAATTAACAGCTCCAAAAAATTTCTAACCATTAATTGTTTGGCTCCGGAATAATTCAATTAGCTTCCACAAAAAGTTTCAGCATTATGATTTACTGCCTAAATTAAATCAGAATAGAAAACAGAAAAATACGCAAGTAGAACCCCCGAATGGGCCTAATTGGATGCAGTTGGCCCATTAGTCTAGCCTGCACTTGGCTCTACGCTCTGAATTTGGCCCAAGAGCAACCTTTTTTTGGACAGAAAGGCAGAGCAGAGAGCTGCATTTCATTGATCAAAAGTTTCTGAATTCCTCATTTCTTCTCTTTTTTCAACATATTTAAATGTTGGTCACTTCTTCTCTTTTTGTTTCAACATTTAAACAACTTTAACCAACATTTAAACTAGGTGAATTTCTCATACAATTTCAAGATTACAAATTCCTCCATAATTCATGCCTTTCCATACATTTTCAACATTACAACCAGTGCGATTACCATACCTACAAATGCCCAAAAGTATTTGCAAACGGGTATTGGTAGTGCTTGATCTTCAAGCTTCCTAACCTTCTTCTTCAACATCCTAAGCTCAACAGCTAGCTCTCTGTCAGTGCGTGCTTCGCCCTCCATCTCTTCTTCCGGAGCTCGTGGTGCGGCCACTGCCGTTCATGGCAGCATGCACAACCATTCTTCATGCTCTTCTTGCAGTTCATTTATCAGAGTCTTGGCCAGAGCATCGACCCAAAGAAAGAAGCATGTCACCTGCATGAACACCAAATAGATCAACCCATTGCTCAAAGATCCCGACCACGAAAATGGTGCAATTTCCCCGATTCTTACCCCATTCTCGCTGCACATGTAGAACGGACGATTCTGGTTCCTCGGTGTTTGAGAAACCCTCCGATCAACGCCCGCCCGGCACCGCGGACAGACGAAGACAGGCATGTCCACACGCGCCCGGCTCTGCATCCGCGAGGTGGCGTGGGAGCTTGAGGAAGGCATGGAGCTCAGAGCCGAAGGGGATCTCAACGCCGCCGCGCCCTCCACTGCTAGCTTCCCACCGCCGCGCCCTCCACAGCTAGCTTCCCGCCGCCGTGCTCTCTCTCTCGCCGTGGTCACTGCCGTGCTCTCTGTCACCGTGGTCACCGCCGCTGTCGCCCGCTTATATAGCACACCCGCCAGCGGCTCTCTGCTCAACGGCTCTCTGTTGGGTCCCACAAGCCACGCATGCAACGGTCTGAATAAAGGGTTAAATTGGTCGTCTCTGCCGCCTGGTCCCACCTGTAAGGGCCGAGTCAAAAGGTTGACCTGATGGAGACGGCAGAGTTCACGGAACGAGTCGGTGTGCATGGACTAGGGGCAAAACTGAGGACAATTCGCATCTGAGGGCAAAACTGAGCACATGGACACCACTGAGGGCAAAAGGATAATTAACCCTAACTCAAATGGATTGGATGTCACCAACATGAAGAGCATCTCCAACAGCAGCCGGCAAATTTTCTCCCGCTTCCTTAAGCGGAGGACGACATCAAACGCCAGCGGCATACATTTTTACAACTCTAATCAACCAGATGAAATTCGTGCAAACACGGACTGATTTCATATAAGCATGAAGGATTTCGTATAAAAAAGCCGGATCTTCATATAAACATGATGGATTTCATTACATTTACATGAACTAAGAGGTGCCAACCCGGCTCTCTTGTATAATTAATACTCCCTCCGTCCGGAAATACTTGTCCTAGAAATGGATGTATCTAGACTTATTTTAGTTCTAAATGGCCGCCCGCGGATCCCTTTGTCTTCCTCATGTCCGTCAGACACTTGCGTGGTCGACGAAGGTCCTGGAAGAGACGAAGCAGCAAAGAAACCACCTGAATCTACGGTCGTCGCCTCGGCGGTAGCCTTCATGGGTCCCAAGTGGCGGCGGCCTCCCATGTTCTACTTCTCCTCGATGATGGCGGTGGACACGGAGAAGCTGGCCACCTTCTCGTCGCTCTCGACGCACCCGGCTTCTGTCTCTGCCTGCATGGCGCTGCCGCAGGCACGGGAGGCGCGCCCACAGACACGGGAGGCGCGGCCACCGCAGACACTGGTGGCGCAGTACGACGTGGCAGCGACGGTGCCCGTACCAGCGTGCTCGCCGCCGTGCCGGCGTGGAGCAACTTGCCACTCCTCATCGAGCTGAACTGGAGCGGCGAGTTGCTGACCCACGCGCCTGCTTGGGGCGGCAACTGGCTCCGTCGGGCCAAGCGAGGTTGGTGAAGCACCGAGCGGCCTCGCCCGTATTCGGAGGGCTTGGCGGGCCACCTAGCCGGGTAATATGCCGGTGAACGTCTCATCGGAAGCCATCAGAAGAGTGGAGAAAATGGTGGAGGAGATGGGGAAGCAGCGGAGGGGTGCGATTCTTGCCCGTGTCTGTCTGACCTCATGTAAATAGAGGGCAGACGGTAGGAGCTTGGCCGGCGTCTGGCCTCGTTTAAACTGAGGGCGGACGGGAGGAGCTTGGCCGGTGTTGCATTTAATTCCGGCCCGCTCATGAACGGACGTGTGGCTGGAGTAGGATTGTCGGTTTGCATGCGGGTTTAACGGAGGGGTTTAATGGAGGCGCCGGGCATGTAGCGGGCGGCACAGTACTATTCGATTTGACAGCAGTAATGAGCCAGCAAATCACAAAGGTCCTCGCCTCTCGTGAAACCGACCGAGCTAGACTGCCCCACCCTCTAGCATTTTGAAAAATGTATATACTCCACTTTTGTACAGTAATACTATTAAAAAGGCTTGTCACAATAATGGTGTCCCGCATAAGTGCACAACCCACCCCTCAAATAAAACTAAGCACCCTGGAATTCTTTGACAAAACTAAGCACCCTGAAATTCTTTGACAACTAAACTGCTGGCTATATGATGTTGGCCATATATATTGTACGTATATAATGTGAAGAAACGAGTGGTTTTTGTAAGATGACTTAATACTCACCTAGACGGAGGGAGTATTCGATTTTTGAAGGAAATATGCCCTAGAGGCAATAATAAAGTTATTATTTATTTCCTTATATCATGATAAATTTTTATTATTCATGCTAGAATTGTATTAACCGGAAACATAATACATGTGTGAATACATAGACAAACATAGTGTCACTAGTATGCCTCTACTTGACTAGCTCGTTGATCAAAGATGGTTATGTTTCCTATCCATAGACATGAGTTGTCATTTGATTAACGGGATCACATCATTAGGATAATGATGTGATTGACTTGACCCTTTTCGTTAGCTTAGCACTTGATCGTTTAGTTTGTTGCTATTGCTTTCTTCATGACCTATACATGTTCCTATGACTATGAGATTATGCAACTCCCGTTTACCGGAGGAACACTTTGTGTGCTACCAAACGTCACAACATAACTGGGTGATTATAAAGGTGCTCTATAGGTGTCTCCGAACATACTTGTTGGGTTGGCGTATTTTGAGATTAGGATTTGTCACTATGATTGTCGGAGATGTATCTCCGGGCCCACTCGGTAATGCACATCACTATAAGCCTTGCAAGCATTGCAACTAATGAGTTAGTTGCGGGATGATGTATTACGGAACGAGTAAAGAGACTTGCCGGAAACAAGATTGAACTAGGTATTGAGATACCGACGATCAAATCTCGGGCAAGTAACATACCGATGACAAAGGGAACAACGTATATTGTTATGCGGTCTGACTGATAAAAGATCTTCCTAGAATATGTGGGAGCCAATATGAGCATCCAGGTTCCGCTATTGGTTATTGACCGGAGATGTGTCTCAGTCATATCTACATTGTTCTCGAACCCGTAGGGTCCGCACGCTTAACGTTGCGATGATAGTTTCATTATGAGTTTATATATTTTGATGTACCAAAGGTTGTTCGGAGTCCCGGATATGATCACGGACATGACGAGGAGTCTCGAAATGGTCGAGACATAAAGATCGATATATTGGACGGCTATATTCGGACACCGGAAGTGTTTCGGGTGATTTCAGAGAAAACCGGAGTGCCGGAAGGGTTACCGGACCCCCTCGGGGAAGTATTGGGCCTTAGTGGGCTTGAGGGGAGAGAGAGGGCAGAAGCCCAGGAGGTGGCGCGCCCCCTCCCATGGGGAGTCCGAATTGGACTAGGGGAGGGTGGCGCGGCCCCTCTTTCCCTCTCCCTCTCCCTCTCTTTCCTTCCCCCTTCCCTCTTCCTAGTTGGACTAGGAAAGGGGAGTCCTACTCCTACTAGGAGGAGGACTCCCCCCTCCTTGGCGTGCCTCAAGGGCCGGCCGGCCTCCCCCTTGCTCCTTTATATACAGGGGCAGGGGGCACCTCTAGACACACAAGTTGATCTTCATGATCGTTCTCTTAGCCGTGTGCGGTGCCCCCCTCCACCATAATCCTCGATAATATTGTAGCGGTGCTTAGGCGAAGCCCTGCAACGGTAGAACATCAAGATCGTCACCACGCCGTCGTGCTGACGGAACTCTTCCCCGACACTTTGCTGGATCGGAGTCCGGGGATCGTCATCGAGCTGAACATGTGCTAGAACTCGGAGGTGTCGTAGTTTCGGTGCTTGATCGTTCGAGCCGTGAAGATGTACGACTACATCAACCGCGTTGTGCTAACGCTTCCTCTTCCGGTCTACGAGGGTACGTAGATAACACTCTCCCCTCTCGTTGCTATGCATCACCATGATCTTGCATGTGCGTAGGATTTTCTTTTTGAAATTACTACGTTCCCCAACAGTGGCATCCAAGCCTAGGTTTTATGCATTGATGTTGTGCATGAGTAGAACACAAGTGAGTTGTGGGCGATATAAGTCATACTGCTTACCAGCATGTCATACTTTGGTTCAGCGGTATTGTTGGATGAAGCGGCCCAGACCGACATTACGCGTACGCTTACGCGAGACTGGTTCTACCGACGTGCTTTGCACACAGGTGGCTGGTGGGTGTCAGTTTCTCCAACTTTAGTTGAACCAAGTGTGGCTACGCCCGGTCCTTGCGAAGGTTAAAACAACACCAACTTGACAAACTATCATTGTGGTTTTGATGCGTAGGTAAGAACGGTTCTTGCTAAGCCCGTAGCAGCCTCGTAAAACTTGCAACAACAAAGTAGAGGACGTCTAACTTGTTTTTGCAGGGCATGTTGTGATGTGATATGGTCAAGACATGATGCTAAATTTTATTGTATGAGATGATCATGTTTTGTAACCGAGTTATCGGCAACTCGCAGGAGCCATATGGTTGTCGCTTTATTGTATGCAATGCAATCGCACTGTAATGCTTTACTTTATCACTAAGCGGTACCTATAGTCGTGGAAGCATAAGATTGGCGAGACGACAAGGATGCTACGATGGAGATCAAGGTGTCACGCCGGTGATGATGGTGATCATGACGGTACTTCGGAGATGGAGATCACAAGTACAAGATGATGATGGCCATATCATATCAGTTATATTGATTGCATGTGATGTTTATCTTTTATGCATCTTATCTTGCTTTGATTGACGGTAGCATTATAGGATGATCCCTCACTAAATTATCAAAGTATAAGTGTTCTCCCTGAGTATGCATCGTTGTGAAAGTTCTTCGTGCTGAGACACAACGTGATGATCGGGTGTGATAGGCTCTACGTTCAAATACAATGGGTGCAAAACAGTTGCACACATGGAATACTCAGGTTTAACTTGACGAGCCTAGCATATAACAGATATGGCCTCAGAGCACGGAGACCGAAAGGTCGAGCGTGAAGCATATAGTAGATATGATCAACATATTGATGTTCACCATTGATACTACTCCATCTCACGTGATGATCGGACATGGTTTAGTAGATTTGGATCACATGATCACTTAGAGGATTAGAGGGATATCTTTCTAAGTGGGAGTTCTTAAGTAATATGATTAATTGAACTTAAATTTATCATGAACTTAGTACCTGATAGTATCTTGCTTCTCTATGTTTGATTATAGATAGATGGCTCGTGCTGTTGTTCCGTTGAATTTTAATGCGTTCCTTGAGAAAGCAAAGTTGAAAGATGATGGTAGCAATTACACGGACTGGGTCCGTAACTTGAGGATTTCCTCATTGCTGCACAGAAGAATTACGTCCTGGAAGCATTGCTAAGTGCCAAGCCTGCTGCAGGAGCAACACCAGATGTTATGAATGTCTGGTAGAGCAAAGCTGATGACTATTCGATAGTTCAGTGTGCCATGCTTTACGGCTTAGAACCGGGTCTTCAACGACGTTTTGAACGTCATGGAGCATATGAGATGTTCCAGGAGTTGAAGTTAATATTTCAAGCAAATGCCCGGATTGAGAGATATGAAGTCTCCAATAAGTTCTATAACTGCAAGATGGAGGAGAATAGTTCTGTCAATGAACATATACTCAAAATGTCTGGGTATCATAATCACTTAACTCAACTGGGGGTTAATCTTCCTGTTGATAGTGTCATTGACAGAGTTCTTCAATCACTGCCACCAAGCTACAAAAGCTTCGTGATGAACTATAATATGCAAGGGATGAATAAGACTATTCCTGAGCTCTTCGCAATGCTAAAGCCGCGGTGGTAGAAATCAAGAAGGAGCATCAAGTGTTGATGGTCAATAAGACCACTAGTTTCAAGAAAAAGGGCAAGGGGAAGAAGAAGGGGAACTTCAAGAAGAACAGCAAGCAAGTTGCTGCTCAGGAGAAGAAACCCAAGTCTGGACCTAAGCCTGAAACTGAGTGCTTCTACTGCAAGCAGACTGGTCACTGGAAGCGGAACTGCCCCAAGTATTTGGCGGATAAGAAGGATGGCAAGGTGAACAAAGGTATATGTGATATACATGTTATTGATGTGTACCTTACTAATGCTCGCAGTAGCACCTGGGTATTTGATACTGGTTCTGTTGCTAATGTTTGCAACTCGAAACAGGGGCTACGGATCAAGCGAAGATTGGCTAAGGACGAGGTGACGATGCGCGTGGGAAATGGTTCCAAAGTCGATGTGATCGCGGTCGACACGCTACCTCTACATCTACCTTCGGGATTAGTATTAGACCTAAATAATTGTTATTTGGTGCCAGCGTTGAGCATGAACATTATATCTGGATCTTGTTTGATGCAAGACGGTCATTCATTTAAATCAGAGAATAATGGTTGTTCTATTTATATGAGTAATATCTTTTATGGTCATGCACCCTTGAAGAGTGGTCTATTTTTGATGAATCTCGATAATAGTGATACACATATTCATAATGTTGAAATCAAAAGATGCAGAGTTGATAATGATAGTGCAACTTATTTGTGGCATTGCCGTTTAGGTCATATCGGTATAAAGCGCATGAAGAAACTCCATACTGATGGACTTTTGGAACCACTTGATTATGAATCACTTGGTACTTGCGAACCGTGCCTCATAGGTAAGATGACTAAAACGCTGTTCTCCGGTACTATGGAGAGAGCAACGGATTTGTTGGAAATCATACATACAAATGTATGTGGTCCAATGAATGTTGAGGCTCGTGGCGGATATCGTTATTTTCTCACCTTCACAGATGATTTAAGTAGATATGGGTATATCTACTTAATGAAACATAAGTCTGAAACGTTTGAAAAGTTCAAAGAATTTCACAGTGAAGTTGAAAATCATCGTAACAAGAAAATAAAGTTTCTATGATCTGATCGTGGAGGAGAATATTAGAGTTATGAGTTTGGTCTACATTTGAAACAATGCGGAATAGTTTCACAACTCACGCCACCCGAAACACCACAGCGTAATGGTGTGTCCGAACATCGTAATCGTACTTTAGTAGATATGGTGCAATCTATGATGTCTCTTATTGATTTACCATTATCATTTTGGGGTTATGCTTTAGAGACGGCTGCATTCACGTTAAATAGGACACCATCGAAATCCGTTGAGACGACACCTTATAAACTGTGATTTGGCAAGAAACCAAAGTTGTCGTTTCTGAAAGTTTGGGGCTGAGATGCTTATGTGAAAAAGCTTCAACCTGATAAGCTCGAACCCAAATCGGAGAAATGTGTCTTCATAGATACCCAAAGGAGACTGTTGGGTACACCTTCTATCACAGATCCGAAGGCAAGACTTTTGTTGCTAAATTCAGAGTTTTTCTAGAGAAGGAGTTTCTCTCGAAAGAAGTGAGTGGGAGGAAAGTAGAACTTGATGAGGTAACTGTACCTACTCCCTTATTGGAAAGTAGTACATCAGAGAAACCGGTTTCTGTGACAGCTACACCAATTAGTGAGGAAGCTAATGATGATGATCATGAAACTTCAGAACAAGATACTACTGAACCTCATAGATCAACCAGAGTAAGATCGGCACCAGAGTGGTACGGTAATCCTGTTCTGGAAGTCATGCTACTAGATCATGATGAACCTATGAACTATGAAGAAGCGATGGTGAGCCCAGATTATGCAAAATGGCTTGAAGCCATGAAATCTGAGATGGGATCCATGTATGAGAACAAAGTGTGGACTTTGGTTGACTTGCCCAATGATCGGCAAGCAATTGAGAATAAAGGGATCTTCAAGAAGAAGACTGACGCTAACGGTAATGTTACTGTCTGTAAAGCTCGACTTGTTGCAAAAGGTTTTCGACAAGTTCAAGGGATTGACTACGATGAGACCTTCTCACCCGTAGCGATGCTTAAGTCTGTCCGAATCATGTTAGCAATTGCCGCATTTTATGATTATGAAATTTGGCAAATGGATGTCAAAACTGCATTCCTGATTGGATTTCTAGAAGAAGAGTTGTATATGATGCAACCAGAAGGTTTTGTCGATCCAAAGGGAGCTAACAAAGTGTGCAAGCTCCAACGATCCATGTATGGACTGGTGCAAGCCTCTCGGAGTTGGAATAAATGCTTTAATAGTGTGATCAAAGAATTTGGTTTTATACGGACTTTTGGAGAAGCCTGTATTTACAAGAAAGTGAGTGGGAGCTCTGTAGCATTTCTGATATTATATGTGGATGACATATTATTGATTGGAAATGATATATAATTTCTGAATAGCATAAAGGGATACTTGAATAAGAGTTTTTCAATGAAAGACCTCAGTGAAGCTGCTTACATATTGGGCATTAAGATCTATAGAGATAGATCAAGACGCTTAATTGGACTTTCACAAAGCACGTACCTTGACAAGTTTTTGAAGAAGTTCAAAATGGACCAAGCAAAGAAAGGGTTCTTGCCTGTGTTACAAGGTGTGAAATTGAGTAAGACTTAATGTCCGACCACCGCAGAAGATAGAGGGAAAATGAAAGATGTTCCCTATGCTTCAGCCATAGGCTCTATCATGTATGCAATGCTGTGTACCAGACCTGATGTGTGCCTTGCTATAAGTCTAGCAGGGAGGTACGGAAGTAATCCAAGAGTGGATCACTGGACAGCGGTCAAGAACATCCTGAAATACTTGAAAAGGACTAAGGATATGTTTCTCATATATGGAGGTGACAAAGAGCTCATCGTAAATGGTTACGTTGATGCAAGCTTTGACACTGATCCGGACGATTCTAAATTGCAAACCGGATACATGTTTTTACTGAACGGTGGAGCTGTCAGTTGGTGCAGTTCTAAACAAAGCGTCATGGCGGGATCTACATGTGAAGCAGAGTACATAGCTGCTACGGAAGCAGCAAATGAAGGAGTCTGGATGAAGGAGTTCATATCCGATCTAGGTGTCATACCTAGTGCATCGGGTCCAATGAAAATCTTTTGTGACAATACTGGTGCAATTGCCTTGGCAAAGGAATCCAGATTTCACAAGAGAACCAAGCACATCAAGAGACGCTTCAATTCCATTCGGGATTTAGTCCAAGTGGGAGACATAGAAATTTGCAAGATACATACGGATCTGAATGTTGTAGACCCACTGACTAAGCCTCTTCCACGAGCAAAACATGATCAACACCAAGGCTCCATGGGTGTTAGAATCATTACTGTGTAATCTAGATTATTGACTCTAGTGCAAGTGGGAGACTGAAGGAAATATGCCCTAGAGGCAATAATAAAGTTATTATTTATTTCCTTATATCATGATAAATGTTTATTATTCATGCTAGAATTGTATTAACCAGAAACATAATACATGTGTGAATACATAGACAAACATAGTGTCACTAGTATGCCTCTACTTGACTAGCTCGTTGATCAAAGATGGTTATGTTTCCTAACCATAGACATGAGTTGTCATTTGATTAATGTGATCACATCATTAGGAGAATGATGTGATTGACTTGACCCTTTTCATTAGCTTAGCACTTGATCGTTTAGTTTGTTGCTATTGCTTTCTTCATGACTTATACATGTTCCTATGACTATGAGATTATGCAACTCCCGTTTACCAGAGGAACACTTTGTGTGCTACCAAACGTCACAATGTAACTGGGTGATTATAAAGGTGCTCTACAGGTGTCTCCGAAGGTACTTGTTGGGTTGGCGTATTTTGAGATTAGGATTTGTCACTCCGATTGTCGGAGAGGTATCTCTGGGCCCACTCGGTAATGCACATCACTATAAGCCTTGCAAGCATTGCAACTAATGAGTTAGTTGCGGGATGATGTATTACGGAACGAGTAAAGAGACTTGCCGGTAATGAGATTGAACTAGGTATTGAGATACCGACGATCAAATCTCGGGCAATTAACATACCGATGACAAAGGGAACAACGTATGTTGTTATGCGGTCTGACCGATAAAGATCTTCGTAGAATATGTGGGAACTAATATGAGCATCCAGGTTCCGCTATTGGTTATTGACCGGAGAGGTGTCTCGGTCATGTCTACATAGTTCTCGAACCCGTAGGGTCCGCACGCTTAACGTTACGATGACAGTTATATTATGAGTTTATATGTTTTGATGTACCGAAGGTTGTTCGGAGTCCCGGATGTGATCACGAACATGACGAGGAGTCTCGAAATGGTCGAGACATAAAGATTGATATATTGGAAGCCTATGTTTGGACATCGGAAGTGTTCCGGGTGAAATCGGGATTTTTCCGGAGTACCGGAGGTTACCGGAACCCCCCGATAACTTAATGGGCCTTATTGGGCCTAGGTGGATGAGAGGAGAGAAGGCTAGGGCAGGGCCGCGCCCCCCTTCCCCCCAGTCCGAATAGGACAAGGAGAGGGGGGGCGCCCCCCCTTCCTTCCTCCCCTCCACCTCTTCCCCCTTCCACTCCTAGTCCAACATGGAAAGGGGGGGAGTCCTACTCCCGGTAGGAGTAGGACTCCTCCTGGCGCGCCTCTACCTCCTAGGCCGGCGGCCTCCCCCTTGCACCTTTATATACGGGGGCAGGGGGCACCTCTAGACACACAATTGATCAACGATCTTTTAGCTGTGTGCGATGCCCCCCTCCACCATATTACACCTCGATAATATCGTAGCGGAGCTTAGGCGAAGACCTGCGTCGGTAGAACATCATCATCGTCACCACGCCGTCGTGCTGATGAAACTCTCCCTCAACACTCGGTTGGATCGGAGTTCGAGGGACGTCATCGAGCTGAACGTGTGCTGAACTCGGAGGTGCCGTGCGTTCGGTACTTGATCGGTCGGATCGTGAAGACGTACGTCTACATCAACCGCGTTGTGTTAACGCTTCCGCGTTCGGTCTACGAGGGTACGTGGACAACACTCTCCCTTCTCGTTGCTATGCGTCACCATGATCTTGCGTGTGCGTAGGAATTTTTTTGAAATTACTACGTTCCCCAACAATATGACAACGGGCGGCGTAGTTCCCGATACGGCTTTAATGCAGACGAGGGAGGGACTAGCGGTTCCCGATATGTTGAACGGCCAATGCATCCTCCTTCAATTAATGCATGAGGGAAGTAATGCGAGGAGGTCCGGGAAAAGAGGCTGCACGATGTGAATGCAACGCAGTTTGCCCTCATTGCCCTTATATAAAGGCGCCCCTCCATTCCAATGCATCTACCACATCGCACGCACCTAAGCATTTGCCTAAGCACCTACACTAAGCGCAAAAGAGCTCACTCCAGACCCATGGCGGTGATGCGCGTGAGCGGCCAGCGGCTGCGCCAGATGGTCCACGACGCCGACCTGCGGCATGGCGCCGAGGATCGTCTCCAGACGGTGTTGGAGACCGACTGGTGGATGGTCGCCGTCGACGCCAACTACGACTCTCAATTGGACCAGATGATCATTGACACCAGCAACAAGTTCACCGTCATCAAGAAGCTCGCGGACGACATCGCCGTACTCCTCCAGCCCGCGCGCTCGGGCTCCTCATTGCCTGCCACCCTAATCGGCCTCCATGGCCGGAACCTCTTTCAAGCACTGGTGGCCCTGCGACTGCCCGCCGGCGCCACAAAGGATGTCCACCTGGAGGTCGTGCTCACCGTGAAGCGCCTCGCCCTGCAAGAATTCATCGACCTACACATCCATGTGTACGAGCAAATCGTGTACATAGGTATCTACAAGGCCAGCGAGGACGCTATGACGTTGGCCTTCCTCAACCGGCTGGAAGCCTTGGATGCCTTTGCTGAGAAGCACCTCGACCTCGCCACAAAAGCCGCCGCTCCTTAGCCACCGGTCGGTGGCCCGGCGCACTAAGTTGAGGAGGAGGAGGTCGTACGTTCATGGATCCATCTTTCTTCTTGCCTTATGTAACCACCACTGCGATCGCATCATCATGGCCTTAATTCTTATTGTGTTGTTGCATTCTCGTTCCAGTCAATACCGACATGTGCGATCCCTTTGCTTAATTATATGCATCACTGTAACTAGTACTCCATCCGTCAATTTATAAGTTGTGCTTACCTTTTCCATCAACTTCGTGCAACACGCGGGCATCTTGTTAGAAACACTACTCCCTCCGTCTAGGTGAATAAGTCATCTTAGATTGTGTGTATGTCATGTGGGGCCTTAGTGTAGCTTGCCTAAGGTGTGGCTTGAACCAAACACTCCCCTAAGTTAATCAAACTTGCCTAACCTTACATTCCACGAGATTTTGCCACATGTTAGAATCCATAAAGCTCCACATGTAGAAGCATAATGCACAAACCACCAGAATCTCATGCGTGCAATGCACATGTACCTTACTAGTACTAGTTGGTAGGAGTAGTAGTAAGAAACAAATTCCAGTTTTGGCACGAGCTCGTACTGCGGGAGCACCACAAGGCCTGCCGCAGGAGTTACATTTCCCTCTCGGGGCCCACGGGACCGAACTTCAGTGGCTTAGTGCCCGGCCTATGAGTCAATGACATGCGGACCTTAAATGCGGCTAGCCCACATGTCATTCTCATGGTGGTGGCGTGGTTCGCGACTCACTTGTTCGAGATGAACCGGACGGTGGTGGCATGGCCGTGGCGAGGGTGCCACAGCTGGGCGTCGGGGCGTTACGAGGCGTAGATGGCCACACCGTCGGGTACTACCTGTAGTACATAAGTACTCCAGCTGAGGATTGATGCCCGGGACGAAATGTGTCACAGGCGCTGGATGAAAATTCGATGGTGCGGGAGTACGGATCGGAGCACAGTAGTGGAGCAGGAAAACCGCATCCAATCGGGTGTGTCTGTGGTAGAAAGTTGATGGTCGCCGTAGTTCAGCTGGCCCGCATGTCATGCACACAAAGGCAGAGGAGCGGTGGGGCCGAGAGGGATGAGGAGCGCGTCAGGGGGGATGAGGATCCCCTGACGCGAACAATCCTACCATTCTGTCACTAAAATGTGGGACCCATAAGCGTGGGTCCCACCTGTCAGCGAAGGAAAGGCAGGGCAAGGCAGTGACAGCCACGTCAGAGGATCCATGCCCACCTCGGGGGACGTTGTGCCGTGGGTTGGAGCGGCGTCGTGGGAATCGCGTGTGGGTGTGGCAGTGGTAGAAACAAGAAACGTGATGGTCGTCGTGGTTCAACTTCCATGGACAAGCTGTCATGTCTGCTGACACATGTATATCAAAACTAGAGTGTTTATATTTCAAGCACGTGAACAAGTATTATTATACTACTTTGGATCCATTGCAACGCACGGGCCAGCACATTGGTAGTAGTAGTGTCCATCTCTATCTCTAGAGGCCTTCCCTCATTCATCCTTTTCTCTCACAAGATAAACTACTCATAAAAATGCATCTTGATATTCCGTGGAACGCACGAGGATGTTTCCTTGGGGGTCTCTCCAGCGCAGCGTGGCCGTAGTTGCAAGTTGACGCCCCTTGAGATGCCGACGTTGAGGGGCACTCGGATTTCCTCCGATGAGCAGGTAAGATGAGTTTAATCACGTAGTAAATGCATTCTAAAGACTACTTCCGTGTCCATTTCCTAATTCTCCCCCTGCCCATTGTTTCACTGGTTAGGCTCGGTGCGAGTGGAGATTGGCTTGCATATGTACAGGAGGGTACCAACATCAATTTGCACAACATTTACAACGGTGAAACCGTTCCCGTAGAACCTTTGTCCAACATTGGGATCAGCCATGCAACGGGCCACCGCATGAATTGGTACGATGGAACCACGGTGAGATTGAATAAGATAGCACGAACCTTGCACATGGCGGTCAAAGGCGGACCATGCTGTCTGCGGCTGATTTGTTGCTGTACGAGTAGGAAGACGTTGTGCTCCTTTCTAACCGCATCTTCGTGGTGACAAACCAGGGGACTTATTTTGTATGGGACACATCCTACGATATACTCCCTCTCTCCCAGTTTATTTGTTTTGAATCTTTTTGTCTTATAAGTTTCAAATTCAAATTTAGAGCTCCCCATCACATGTTGAGATTACAATGTCCATTAAATCGTTGCGTGCATGTATAGTAAAGAAACAAATCTCAAGTTTGGCACGAGTTCGTGCTGCGAGAGCACCACAAGCCCTGGCGCAGGAGTTACATTTCCCTCTCTGGGTCGTCGGGACTGAGCTTCAGCGCCTTACTACACCTACCTTCGAGTCAATAACATGTGGACTTGATAGGTGACTGGTCCACATGTAATGCTCCCGTAGGCAGAGGGGCAGTGGGGCCAAGAGGGGTGAGCCGCAGGTCGGGGAACGTGTGGTTTCATGGGTTCGAGCGGCGTCGTGGGAATCGCGGGTGGCTGTGGTAGAAACTTGATGCTCGCCACATTTTAGGTGGCCCACATGTCATGCACACAAAGGCAGCGGGGCGGTGCGGCCGAGAGGGGTGAGGCGCACGTCGGGGGGCGTGGTACCGTGGGTTGGAGAGGCGTCGTGGGAATCACGAGATGAAACGTGATGATCGCCGTAGTTGAACTTCCATGGACAAGTTGTCATGTCTACAGACACATGCACTGCATACCGATCACTGGAAGGAGTAGCAGAGAAAGCTATATATGCGGATAAATAGTTCCTTATAGTCAAGCGGACCCACACTACTACTCTGTTCCAAAGACATGCACACCATCGAAATAGTCCATCTATATCAATATACACCGAGAGGGAATATTTTTTTACAAGAGAGGAAATAGTTCATCCATCCATAATGCCCTCCTGCTGGTGCAGACGGCTTCGCAACAAGCTCTTTGGACCTTGCAGCTATCTCGAAACTCACACGGGCATCGAGGGCAGCATATTTTATCCGCTCGTACGTCAAGGGATAATTCTCCCATCCAGACGACCTTAATGCCACCGTCTCGTCACCCTTGTGAAGATTTGTACCGAGCACAAAAGTTGCTACGTCGAATAGGGATGGTGTCTGTTTATCACAAACTTCTACAGGAATTTTGATTTTGGTTTGTAGGTCAGTGATGCTATTCAAATTAAGGTTGTACGGCTCCAGCTTCTGTTTGTCCCCTTCGATGGCTGCCCCACAGAAGTATACATCCTCCCGAGACAAGAAATCGTGAAGGTCACCTGGTATGGAGGGCGAGTGTATGATGTGGTACACCAAAACTTCATCTTCGAGACACAGCTGAAGGATAGCGGCGCGCTGGATCTTCCCAGGGGCACGCTCCGTGTACTTTGCGTCGAGACCGATGACCCTCGTCTCTACCTTTTCGAGGGAGTTGGATACATTGTTGATCCACTGCCGAACAACCCTTGGGTGAACGGTGACGGTGGCAACTATGCGCATCGAGCCTTCGACGAGGACATGTTGGACCCTAAAAACCTGCATCTCGATCTCTATCGCCATTTGGAACCGCTGGAACGGAGGGCTATGGTTTGGAGAATTAGGATTAGATGGCTAGTCTAACCGAAGTAGCAGATGATTATTTAAAGAGGCTAAAACAATGTGAACGCAGTGGGGTTTGGATGCAAATGAAGACGAAGGGGAGGTGAAGAAGCCGAGGAGAATCGGTTCCCGATGGAGAAGTAAATGGGAGAAGTGGCGTGCAGGCAGTTGATTAGACGGCTAGGTAGACTAAACGAAAAGGCTATGCGGGTAGACTGATGAGTCGTACCTATTCGTGTACGTGCCCATCCTTCCTGATAGGTGGGACCTATGCAAACAGATAAAAAAATGTGTCGTAGTTTTTTTTGAGCGCGTGAGTGGGAGACACAACATTCTCTGGTTAAGGAATACTCCCTCCGTCTAGGTGAGTATAAGTCACCTTATGAAAATCAGGTTTTCCCAAAACCTTTAGGCGTGGAGAATTAACTTCCTGCTCGATTCCTCCCAGCCTCGTTAGCCAGCGTTCTCTTCCTCTGCTGCCACGTTCTACCTTTCCATTTTTCCTCTTCTCAAGTGTGGAACGATCTGCATGCTGTCCTTGATGCACCAGAACGACCACTGCATGCATCATGGCAGAGCGTTGATTGGGCATGCACGAGAATTTGGTTCTGCTCGCAATATGGATGATACCTAAACGATGAAGTGAACAGGCATGCTAGCATGGGAGACCTATTTACGCTATACAATACTGGAGTACTCATGTACCTACTACTAGTAGTAGTACAATTGTGGTACACTTGATGGTCAAAATACTATTCATTCCGGTCCTCACAGTGAAGTGACAACACCCTGCGCCTGACACTAGTCCACGCGGCGTGTTTGGGTTACCAAAGTCAGCCTCACCCTGTGCACAGTGCAGTCTGTCACCGCCACTGTACAGCACATTGGCGCCTCGCCTCGTCTCCCTCTCCGCTCCCATAGCACCACTCCATCTCCATCTCCGTCTCCATCTCACTGTGCCCCCGTGTATCGTCGCCTCACTCGCCTCCCCCAGTACCACTATTCCCTCGCTAGCCGCTCCAGCACCGACATCCTTCTCCCCCGTAAACCAAGCCCCCTTCCAAACTCCACCATGGCCGAACGTGAACCGCGCAACATCCATATGAGCTGCGATTGGAGCAACCTCCTCAGTGACATCCTCGACCTTTGTTGTTCGTGTATGGATATGTTGAGCACCCTGCAGCTGGCTGCACGCTCGAGGGACATGCACACGGCCATCGTCGAGCGAGGCCTAAGCTTTTCAAGACACCCTGCTTGCTGCTATCTGGTCTTGCGAGATTGTCTCACCATGATACAGAGGCGTGCATGATGCCCCTTGACTTCAATCCGATCTCCATTAGCCGAAACTTCTTTGCGGGTATGTAGTGGGTCGCTGTACATCATTCCCTCGACATCGATCCGATCACCATCGCCCGAAACTTCTTGGCAGGTATGTACTGGGTCAGCATGAACTCCCACTGGATGGCTGCCTTCAGAGAAGACGGTAAAAAGTTGGTGCTCATGAACTTCCAGAGTTCCCATGAGATTATCCTTCCTCCGTTGGATTATATAGAGTATTACCATCGCGGTCCAAGTCATCTAGATTACTATGTCAGTTGGACGGACCTTGTTTTGCAGAAGATTGTAATCTGCCAAGTGCCCACACGACATGCGAATTACACAGACTTCAAGCTAATTGCCTTGTTCGACCGCGGACTCGCCTATCCTTATGCCGGTGCCTTCTTTAGCTGGAGACAACTCGGCTCGCAGTGGATCATCGTCAAAGCTGATACACACTTCTGTGATGCTATTGAACACAATGGCATCATCTACGCGATCGACAAAGCATATGGCACCACGTATTGCTGGGACGGCGCGTGTAAGTTGTTTCCTCTCATGTTAATGATGACGACATGACACTGTTTGAACTTTTTGTGATGATTGGCATATCTCTGTTTGAGCAGAATTTGAGTAGAACTATGGCAATGTATTAGAGACGCCGTAAATCAGCTATATTTGGAATGAGTTAATTCATGCGATTGTGACCATGTCATTACAACCAATTTGTACCCTGAATAATCAAACGGTTAGGAATATATGGATATTATCCTTATTTTACAGTAATCTATATACTACTACTAAATATGAGTGTGTATCAATGGCCATGTTAGTTTCCTCATTTTCATGACGTAGAAACATGCACCACACTGTTGGTTTCATCTAACCATACATTAGGGAAGTAAATGTGCATATGGAGAACTCTATATTTGGAAGTAGTGAAATCCTGCAATGCTTACCATGTGTACATACCTATATTCGCCCTTCAGCAATCAATGGCTAGAATAATATCCTCACAAAATTTTTGCCCACAGAACACGAGTATATAACAATGCATGGTCTGTTAGTTACCTTGAAGAATTTGTTTGTGAGGACAGAACATGATTACATAACATGCATGACATGGTAGTTTCCTGTGAAGAATCGATTGCGAGATAACATGAGTATAACCATGCATGGCACTTCTATATTTTCGAACCCAGTATACATTTCCCTGTATTTTCCTCCCAGTTCCAATAGGGACATATCAATGTTGTTTCTTGCATTATCCTACTCATACTCTGAACAATGCTGATCTTACATTAACAATGCCTGTCCTTTTTGATATGATGCAGTGTCCCTACAGTTACTGCCCTTTGTAATCACACCACCTTTGCCAAAAACAGGGAAGCACAACTGGTTCCTCGCTCGATCAGACGACGGCAAAAGACTGATGATCATTCGGACACATGAGCCGGAAAAGTTATATTGCAAAAACCCCACTGTATACAAGCACCGTGTAATACGTGAGTATCCGGACAGTGGCTGTTACGTCTATGAGCAGGATACCAGCTTGTTGGGGCCTTTAGGATTTTTTAGTTGGAGGCAGGTAAACAGCCTTGGTTCACACTCTCTGTTTCTCGGACTCAATTATCCGATTAACCAGGAGATCACCGTTGGCAAGGACCTTGATGGCAGAGAGGCTCTGTTTGCTATGGAAAACTGTGTCTACACGGCGAGCCCTAGGAGTTCGGGAGCAAACTCCCCTGATTGTCAACGATACAGCCTGCAGCCAAAAGAAGGTGAGAATGACAAAGGCATCCGGATTAACTTTGATCCTTGGATGTCTCAATTACGACAGGCAGTGATGTGATTCGAGCCTTCAGGTTGATAGGTAATTGGGCTGTTGCATCGAAAGGGTGGAGTACTGGTGTCTCCGGATCACTGGTCGCTGAAGCGGGGCTGCAAATTATGATGGTGTTGGATCATCTCTTCGAATGACTTTGTTGTCTTTGCTGCTGGTTCTGGATGGGTAGTTCTTTCTTTTGTTATGCATATTCCTTGTCATTTGGTCATCCTCGTCTATGTCACTCTTACTATGTAATAGTTGCTTCTGTTTAGAATGTCATTCTCGTCTGGATCACGAGAGTCTGAGCGCTGCAGATGGGTGCGTTTTGGTGGTGTAGCAAGACTTCTTATGAACTATCATGTCTTGCTGTTTATGTCAGTAGTAGTCACTAGTCAGTGTTTGAATGTTGTATATATCGTTGTTTCGAACTGTTTATTGTCTCGAACTACTGGTGGGCTAAATGAGGGCATCACCATTCTCCAGTGTTCAGAGTATATCTCCTTTTTTCAAGTTATATAATTTGAGCTCAGTGTCTTTTCGATGATGTACACTTGTTTGGGCCAGTGAGGTGTCGTTGAATATGGGCCGAGTAGTAACGCAATGCCAAACAGGTCAATTATGACTCTCAGGCCGGGCTCTCAAAAGATCCTGAAAAAAGGCCGGGCTCTCCAAAAAGAATGAATAAGGACTCTTAGGCCGACATGTGGGCGCCACCGGTGTTTTCGTGCGCTTGCGCGCCGAGAGCATATTGGCGCGTGCTCGAAATTCATGCTACCTTTTCATCCGCAGTCTCCCGCCCCTCCCCCACCTCTGGAATCTCGATTCCTACTCCAGTTCCCCCAAATCCCCCTCCTGTACTCCCTGTACTCAAGCGCACTATCATGTCGCCGGTCAACGCGGATCTCCGAGCCGGAGATCCTGAGGTCCGTCCTGCCTTCGGTCGCTGCGTGCTGTCGCTCAACAGTGGCATGGCGGCGCTTGACGACCAGTTTGCCGGCAAAGTGCTGATGGTAACCATCAACGGCGACCGGCCTCCCGTCTCGCCGGATGACCTTGTCAAAGCTCTTGGCATTGCGCACGGCATCCAAATAAGTGACTTGCTCGTCGAAGTCTGTCCGCCACCGGCTGATTTCTTCGTCAGGTTCCGGACAACTTTCGACTGCAGTCGTGTGTTCGAATCTTCCCGGCGTTTGTTCTGCGATGGCGCGCTGGTGAGCTTTGATCGGTGGCACCCAGGATGGGGCTCGGTGCCCTCTGAGCTTGAGTTTTTAACAAAGCTTACCTTCCACGGCATGCCTCGACGTGCTTGGAACAGCGAGTCCATGAACGAGCTTATCAACGACCTTGGAGGTGAGCTCGTAAGTATGTTTGTTCCTCCAGACAGCTGGGCTCTGACGGTTATGGCATGGATGAAGAAGCCGTCCACCATACCGAAGGTGATTGGTGTTGAGATACCGGTGCAGGAACCGGGGTTGTACTATTCGTCGCCACCAAGGCCGCCGCGGACCACGTTAGGGATGTACCTGTATCGAGTGTTCGTGCATGTCGAAGAAGTGGTCAATCCATCAATCGAAGTCCTGCCGCCGCCGCTGGTGCCAGGGTCCGTCGACGACGTCCATTACAGGAGTCAACGTCAGACTTTCCCCGTGTTGCTCGGAACGATGGATGGCACAGGGCCTACTCCATCGCGCGGCGGAGGCCACTGCTTCTTTGGGAGAAGAGGCAGGGCTGGCTGCCTGGATGTGCTCTAATTTGAGGTAACAACTGAATCTTGTCAGATACTAGTTAAATCCGAGCTATGGGTGTGAAGCACTGATATGCCAGTACATTTGATTGTGACCTGTTCTAATTTTGTACCTGGACTTTTTTTAGAAAGGGTTGTACGTCAACTTAATGTGCTAGGAGAACTTATTGTGTTGTCTGTCTGTTTTCTTTGCACAACATTCAAGATATTTCCCCGTCATTGATAAAGACGATGAACCGTTATGTACGACTTCGTTGGTTTCAACATAGCCCTTCCCGTAGCGATCCACTGCTTCCATCCTGATTGTGCCGCCTGCGTGAAATTTTTATATGCAAGTTCAGTGTGCTATGATGTTCTATATGATTGTGGCAACTATATAAGTTTTTACTGAGCATCTGCAATGCATATGGCTGAAAGATGTATTTACGAGCATCGGCCGATGGGTCTCTCTCTCTCTCTCACACACACACACACACGCGCACACACACAAGTGGGACCCGTTGAATTATTTATTTGCTCATGACAACTTTTAATTAGGTTCCACTGTAATCTAACTTTTTTCTTATGTTATTAATTGAGCTCAGTGACTCCAAAAAGTTGTACAAAAGCCTTGTTTGGGCCTTTCCGACGTCGTTGAATGTGGGCTGAGTAACCATGTTAGGTTGTACTGTACTACACAGGCCTTTTTTCGCTATTTTTTTAAATAATACATTTTTAATTAATTTTCATAAATATTACGCTGGGTAATTCTTTTTCAAAAATAATACACCGTTGGCCCGCTGCAGGCCGACTGGACCTAGTCGGCCCACAGCAGGCCGATTGGATTCCAGTCGGCCTACAGCTGGCCGACTGGCCCCTGTCGGCCCACTATGGGTTGATTGGGTCCTGTCAGCCCACTGTGGGCCGATAGAGCTAATTGGCTTGCTGTGGGCTAATTATTTTTGCAAAAGTGTTAATCATGTATTTAAAAAATATGTGTATTGTGACCTCCTCCGCTCGCTGTGGGCCCACTGTTGACTAAAAAATATGTTTTAAAAAGTGTTAATCATGTATTTAAAAATTGTTAAATTTGTGTATAAAAAATGTTCCTTATCTATACAAATTTTTAAATGTGTGTATAAAAAATATCTTTTTTCAACATCAGCAATGCAACTGGGCCGACAGTTGTACACAATATCCGGGTCAACTTGTTATTCTCCGCCCCGCTGGGCTGCAAACTTTCCTAGGAGGTATGCATTAGGCTTAACAAGAAAATGGACTTTAAGAAATAATAAATGGGATGTAATTATAATAACTGGACAGTTACTATGCACCAAACACGTAATTAGTTTGAAAAATATATTATTTTTGGAATTTGAAAATTTTAATTTCATTACTTGTTGCGCGCGCAATATTTCGTTGGATTTTAACGTAATACAACTTTATTTTGAAATTATATTTAACCTGACTAGAAATTTCGGATAAAAATATTTCGGATCCCATCAAAATGTGGGAATTTTTTTGAATTCTGTTTTGAGCGGTTGTTTGAAATTATTAATCGTTGTCCTAGCTAGAAGTTGGGCTGTACTTTTAACAAACTGTAAATGGGCTGTAGTAAATTCCATTAGAATTAAAAAATGGGTTGTACATTCTTACAAATCGCAAATGGGCTATATGTTCTCTGCCAAATCGAGCTGTGGGCCTACTAAGTTGACGCGTACCAAGGGCTTTGTCAACTTAGTCAATATAAACGATTCTAGCTGCAGTGATCGTACGATGTCCATCCAACGGCCGTAGTGCTTCTTCAACCTCTGGTCTTCTTGCTCCAGCCGCCCAAAGCAGCGCCGGTCGTGTCGCGTGCTCCTGCCTCCCGTGGCCGGCTGTGATGCCGCGGAGGCCTCACCGCCCCGTACTACTCCCACCGCTGGCCAGGCCATCCCTCTACTCACCCACACCCCCTGTTATTCTGCGGCGACGGCAGCCTCACACCACAGCCGAACCAGTGAACCCTCGTACTCCTCTCCGCGCGGGCTTCCACTGCTGCATCTTCCCCGGCTCCGCATCGTCCCCTTCCTAGGCCTCACTGTCGTCCAGACCACCGCCCTGGTGCTCTCGGCGTGGCGTTGTCAATGACCGACTTCCATCGGAAGAGTACTGTGCATGGAGAGGCTGACAGCTGAGTCCACGGCAGCCGCAAGGAAGTGCCTCCTTATTACGCGCAAAATAATTATTCCTCCACCTGACAGCGGGGACCCACCGGACGGGCCACCGTATTTCGCAAAAAATGATTCGCCCCCTGACTGCTGGGACCCACGAGCTACATCTTCGCACGCAAGAAAGTGCGTCCAAAAAAAACGATTCGCCCCCTGACTGCTAGGACCCACCAGCCCCTCGATTGCTGGGACCAACCAGCTACACCTTCGCACGCAAGGAAGTGCGCCTGGGCAAAAAAAACGATTCACCCCCTGACTGCTGGGACCCACCAGCTACATCTTCGCAGGCAAGGAAGTGCCTGACAGTCGGGACCCACCTGGTCGAAGCATAGATAGCGTTGTCATTCTGGTCGCGAACGTGTACGTAAATACAGGTCGATGTAGAGGCACGCACGTGTCGTAGTAGAGGCGCGCACATGTCGTAGTAGAGGCGCGCACATGTCGTAGTAGAGGCGCGCACGTAGCATGTAAACGTGCGTACAACGACCAGGGTGCAAGAAAGAAAATATGGCCACGTACATGTACATATGGGCAGGGTCTCGAACGCCTACTCGCGCATACGTACGGCCAGGGCTCGTATACATGGCTGGGTCGGAATGGAGAAACAGCGTTGTCGTCGTGTTCATGGGGAGGCAACGGAATGCGTCGTGTTCATGGGGAGGCAACGGAATGCGTCGTGTTCATGGGGAGGCAACGGAATGCGTCGTGTTCATCGGGAGGGCTTGGATGGAACAGACGATGGAAACGAGGCCTGGCGTACCACAGAACGGAGGAAACGACCTTGTGTTCAACCGGCCACGTTCGAAATGGGATCCTGTTCATTGGGTGGGGTCTGCCGTACCACAAAACGGAGGAAACGGACCTCCTACGGTCGAAACGGGGGTCCTGTTGATCGGGAGGGGTGTGGCGTACCACAAAACGGACGAAACGGACTTGTGTTGGAGCGCTACTGTCGAAACGGGGGTCCTGTTTATCGGGAGGGGTGTGGCGTACCGCAAAACGGGACTCCACGGGATACTGTTCATCTCCACCATCGACCTCCTCCAGCCTCCACGGGCTCCTGTTCATCCAGCCTCCACGGGCTCCTGTTCATCCAGCCTCCACGTGCTCCTATTCATCCACCCTCCACCGCGCGCTACTCCACCGGCTACTGTTCAACCACCCCTCCACCGTCTACTGTTCATCTAGCCCTCCACACCACGGGGTCCTGTTCAACCACCCCTCCACCGTCTATTGTTCATCCAGCCCCCCACACCACGGGGTCCTGTTCAACCACCCCTCCACCGTCTACTGTTCATCCAGCCCTCCACACCACGGGGTCCTGTTCATCCACCCCTCCACGGGCACCCCGCCACCGTCTACTGTTCATCCAGCCCTCCACCACACCACGGGGTCCTGTTCATCCAGAGGCAACGCCACCACTCACTGTTCATCCACCCCCCGCAACACTCACTATTCATCCCATCGATCGGCTTCAGTTAGCAGCAGTAGCGAAGGAATCGCTCGATCGGGTTCAGTTAATAGCCATCGATCGATCGCTCGGGTTCAGTAACGCATAGCCTGCAGTGCAATCGCTCGGGTTCAGTTAGAGCCCAACGCCTCGCTCGGGTTCAGTTAGAGCCAACGCCTCGCACACACGCGCGTACGTGTACGAGAGAAACGCGCATCGCTCGGCCCTCGACCTCCCACCGTAACCGTGAACTCGCTTCTACCACGGTTTTTTCCGTCATGTTATGTTCCTCGCCCTAGCTTCTACCACGGTTTTTTCCGTCATGGACGGCCCAAAGAATGTCATGCAGCTGCGTCTCCGGCCCGCCCAGGAAGAAAAGCCCATTTTTTGTCATGATTTTTTCTCATGATTTTTTGTCATAGAAGTAGGAGCCCACCACATCTATGATGATATCGGGTTTTGTCACAATTATCGTCATAGAAGTGTCATATGTATGACAGAAAAAATTTCGTTCGACCCAAAATGTCCCGGATGTGTCTTTTTTTGTAGTGTGAGGAGGTGATCTATCATTCTTTTCTTCAGTGGATGTTGTGGTGGTGGCGGAGACAGGTGACGGGCGTCGGTGTCGACTTCAGAGATGTTGTAACACCCACAATGCGGTGTCGAGGCACGACTTAGAGGCATAGCCGCATGGTTGGTTTGTCGCAAGAGGGGTAATCTTCACACAATCCCATGTACTGAATAGAAAGGGATAAAGAGTTGGCTTACAATCGCCACTTCAAACAAATACAAGTTAAACATACATCATCCAGAATACAATCAAGGTCCGACTACGGAACCAAAATAAAAGGAAGACAACCCCAAATGCTAGATCCCCGATCGTCCCAACTGGGCTCCACTACTGATCAACAGGAAACGAAACAACACAACGAACACGATCTTCTTCAAGCTCCCACTTGAGCTTGGTTGCGTCACCTGCACTAGTATCATCGGCACCTTCAACTGTTTGGAAGTATCTGTGAGCCACGAGGACACAGTAATCTCACACCCGCGAGATCAAGACTATTTAAGCTTATGGGTAGGAGAAGGTAGTGAGGTGGAGCTGAGCAAGCACTAAGCATATATGTTGGCTAACATACGCAAATAAGAGTGAGAAGAGAAGCAACGCAACGGTCGTGAACTAGAAGTGATCAAGAAGTGGTCCTGAAACTACTTACGCACAAACATAACACAAGAACCGTGTTCACTTCCCGGACTCCGCCGAAAAGATACCATCACGGCTACACACGCAGTTGATTCATTTTCATTAAGTTAAGTGTCAAGTTCTCTACAACCGGGCATTAACAAATTCCCATCTGCCCATAACCGCGGGCATGGCTTTCGAAAGTTCAAACCCTGCAGGGGTGTCCCAACTTAGCACATCACAAGCTCTCACGGTCAACGAAGGATATTCCTTCTCCTGGGAAGACCCGACCAGTTTCGGAATCCCGGTTACAAGACATTTCGACAATGGTAAAACAAGACCAGCAAAGCCACCCGATGTGCCGACAATCCCGATAGGAGTCACACGTATCTCGTTCTCAGGGCAACACTGGATGAGACTAGCTACGAGTAAAAACAAATCTCAAGTTTCCCTGAGGTGGCCCCACAGGCAGCTCGGTTCGGACCAACACTTAGAGAAGCACTGGCCCCGGGGGGGTTAAAATAAAGATGACCCTTGGGTTGGCCGACCCAAGGGAAGGGTAATAGGTTGTTAGGCGAATGTAAAACCAAGGTTGGGCCTTTCTGGAAGAGTTTCATTCAAAGCGAAGTGTCAAGGGGTCCCCATAACACCCAACCGCGTAAGGAACGCAAAATCAAGGAACATAACACCGGTATGACGGAAACTAGGGCGGCAAGAGTGGAACAAAACACCAGGCATAAGGCCGAACCTTCCACCCTTTACCAAGTATATAGATGCATTAAAGTAAATAAGATATAATAATGATATCCCAACAATATCCATGTTCCAAACATTGAACAAACTCCATCTTCACCTGCAACTAGCAACGCTATAAGAGGGGCTGAGCAAAGCGGTAACATAGCCAAACAATGGTTTGCTCGGCAAGGTGGGTTAGAGGCTTGACATGGCAATATGGAAGGCATGATATAGAAAGTGGTAGGTAACGCGGCATAGCAAAAAGAGCGAGCAACTAGAAAGCAAAGATAGAAGTGATTTTGAGGGTATGGTCATCTTGCCTGAGATCCCACAAGGAAGAAGAACAAGTCCATGAAGAAGACAAACGGACGTAGTCGAACGAATCCTCACAACCCTGGAACGGAACCGAAGCTAACGAGAAAAGCAACCCGGAAAGAAACAAGCAACATAGTAAACAACCATCACATAAACATGGCATGATGCACAACCAAGTATGGTGCATGTCCGGTTTAATGAGGCATGGCATGGCAAAGTGCACAAACAATACTACAAATTAAGTGGAGCTCAATATGCAACTCCGTTGCATATTGACGAAACACCACATTCAAGTTATTTAGTTCAACCTCGTTTATGTACCCAACAATATTAAATGTTGATTAACATGGCAAGAGGTGAAACACAACAAAACTGCCCCTCTAGGCAAGTTTAAATGAGGCCGGAAACAACGAACAAGAATTCCGGTAAATCCCCATATGCGTATTTTAGATTTGGTTCTGTTCTGCCCTAAACCATATTTTAGAGTTATTAAACATGCAAAGTAAAGCCACCATGTTAAACTAGGCATTTTTCTACCCCGTTTACATATAAAGTTTATTAAATTCTGAGCTATGGTTAATTAGTTATGAATTAAAGCATTTTAACAAGTTATTTAAGCAAATTCAAACTAACAACATTTTAAACATAGATGAAAGTGGCATATAATGAAACTAGATGAAATTCTAAGCATATTTCATATATAATGGTTTTACATATGATGCACGGTTGTTGAGTTTTAATATGCATGGAGTTTAGGGACTTTTTTGCAAAACGGTAAACCTCTGGATAAATAGACAAATTGCAGGACTGGGAAAAACATTATGCAGGACGAAACTGGCTATGGGCCAAAACAGTGGCAGGCGCTGGGGGGGCAGCTCACCATGGGCCATGGCCCAGGTTGGGAAAGCAGAGGCAGGCCGGCAGATCTGGGCCGGCTCGCTGGAGCGGTGCAGGAGGGAACCGGTGGGCTTCCTCACGAGAGGCCCATGCGGCTGAGATGTTGGCGAACGAGGCATTGACGAGGGGAGAGGTCAACACGGGTGCACGTCTCCGTCTCCTTGTTCGATGCAAGGTGAAGCAGAGGACTTGGCGAGGCTTGAGGCAGGGGGGTTCGAAGTGAAGCAGGCCCCAGCGGAGGGACTTGACGTGGAGGAACGAGGTCCACGGGAGCGCACATGAACATGAGGGAGGCGGGGCAACCGGCGGGAGGACTTGATCCACAGCGGATCCAGTTGGAGACGTCGGGTTCGAGGCGGAGGTCACCGGAGTCCGGCAGGAGGATGGTGGGGATGACGCAGGGCGATAGCGGACCCAGCTGAGATGGAAAAGGGGCGCCTGGTGCAGGGCGACGACGTGGGGGCTCCGGGTCAATGCAACTGCGGGCTTGGAGATCCATGGCGGGGCTTGACAGCTTGCGCGAGCTCAGGGCGACGAGGATCCATTCCAGGACGAAGCAACGGCGGGCATCCATGGCGACGGAGTACCTGGGAGGGAGAGGGATTAGAGATAGGGAAAAACGAAGAAGAGGACGGGAGGAGGAGGCAGGAGGGGCAAGCCGCAGAGGCTCGGGCTCCTCGATCCAGATCTAGGCAGGGAGGAGCTATGCTCTGGATTGGCTGGGCACGAAAGCCGAGTGAAGTTTGGTGGGTTGCGGCACTGCGATGGGATGGATGCATCGGGAGTGGAGGGGTGATCCCGAGGGGGATCTCGGTGGAGTGGCGGCGCAGAATAGGAAGGATGGGATATCCCTAGGATTTAGGGTTAGAGTAGACTGATTATATAGTGAGTGGGTAAGGTTAGGGGTTACCTCGTCCCTCCGATCGCAATCGGACGGTCGAGAAATAAATAGTTAGGAAGTCCAAATAGGAAAAAGTATATGTTTTATAGATGTTTGGGGATGATCCGGACCCATCGGTGACGACTGCTCGGGTCGGGTCCGAGACAGCTTTCGGACGAGCGCGCGAGGAGGGCCGCGGGCTGACGAGAGAGGTTAGATTGGGCCTGGCGGTAAGTAGTGGATTGTGTAGACGGTCTAGGGAGGAAAGAGAGGGAAAACCCGGCAACAGTTTTCGGAGACCGAAAACGTCCGACGATTTGACCGACTATATTGTCGCTATAGTTATCCGTTGGGGCGTCAAACGGACTCCGAATGCGATGAAACTTGGCAGGCGACCTACTAACAACATAACAACACCGCACGCCAACTTTCATCCCATTCTGAGAAAATTTTCCGGCCACTTATAAAATAATATTTTGGACATGCCGCGGGTGCGTGTGAGTGTGGTTGGGCTCAAAATGGACAACGGAAGGAACGAGGGAACCCGGACGGATGCAAGTTTTGAAAACATGATGATGCAATGCACATGATGACATGGCAAGATGCAACACGCAAGCAGAATGACAAGGCAACAATAGCGAATAACTGAAAGACACCTGGCACAACGGTCTCGGGGCGTTACAACACTCCACCACTACAAGAGGATCTCGTCCCGAGATCTAGGATGGCACCGGAGGGAAAACGGAAGAGGAAGAGAAGAGGTAAAACTAAGTTGCTTCTTTGACAAACGAGTGAAACCACGAACCTTGAGAGGTTGAAAAAATTGAAAGAAAGAATACAACGAAGATGAACAAAGTTGAAAACACTTCGTTAGAAAAGAGGAACAAGGAACATTATGAGAACCTTGTAGGTTGAGAAAAAAGATTGCAATGGACAAAAAGTACATGCAAGCACTCCAGTTGAAACGAGATGTACTAGGAGTGATAAGGATCAAATATGACAACACTCGGTTGGAAATGGAAGGCAATAATATGGACTTGGCAAAATGAAAGCACTTGGATGAGACTCCGGTTAGAAGAGGAATGATAGCCACAACACTCCGGTTAAAACAAGATAGAGAAGGAATAAGAATGATATAATGTGGGTAGCACTCCGACTATAAATGGAAGGAATTGATCATAAACTTTACCAGATGAGAGGATACTTGATGAAATCAACAACGCACTGCCTCCGGAACTACTGAAAGAATGGCACAAGGGGTAAGAAAGATTTCAGATAGCACTCCGGTTGAGAAGGGAGGCAAAACTTGATAAGATGAGAGAACTTGAATGAAGGACACGACACTCCGCTTGAAAATGGATAAGAACACGGTCCTCACAACCCGAGATGATGAGTGAAGATAGCAACATCACAATGCCCCTGGAACAAAAGAATAGAAACTAGATCATAGTAATAAAAGAATGGAGTTGAAAATGCCAACTTCTGCCACAAATGAGCTTGGAAGGCACCTGAGGGAGTCCTGGATTAGGGGGTATCCGGACAGCCGGATTATATCCTTTGGCCAGACTATTGGACTATGAAGATACAAGATTGAAGACTTCATCCCGTGTCATGATGGGACTCTACTTGGCATGGAAGGCAAGCTAGGCAATACGGATATGTATATCTCCTCTTTTGTAACCGACCTTGTGTAACCCTAACCCCCTCCGGTGTCTATATAAACCAGAGGGTTTTAGTCCGTAGGACAACATACAACCATACCATAGGCTAGCTTCTAGGGTTTAGCCTCTCTGATCTCGTGGTAGATCAACTCTTGTACTACTCATATTATCAAGAATAATCAAGCAGGACGTAGGGTTTTACCTCCATCAAGAGGGCCCGAACCTGGGTAAAACATCGTGTCCCCTGCCTCCTGTTACCATCCGCCTTAGACGCACAGTTCGGGACCCCCTACCCGAGATCCGCCGGTTTTGACACCGACATTGGTGCTTTCATTGAGAGTTCCTCTGTGTCGTCACCGTTAGGCTTGATGGCTCCTTCGATCATCGATAGCGATGCGGTCCAGGGTGAGACTTTTCTCCCCGGACAGATCTTTGTATTCGGCGGCTTCGCACTGCGGGCCAATTCTCTTGGCCATCTGGAGCAGATCGAGAGTTACGCCCCTGGCCACCAGGTCAGGTTTGGAATCTTAAACTACACGGCCAACATCCGCGAAGACTTGATCTTCGACGGATTCGATCCCCAGCCGAGTGCGCCGCACAGTCACGATGAGCATGATTTAGCTCTACCATCGGACAGTGTTCAGGAGACCGCACCGGCGACCGCTCCGACCCTTAATTCGGAGCCAATTGCGCCATCCATGGATGGGTGGATAGACCCCCCATGGAGGCCGTATTCTCGGCGGCGATCGAGCCGAGTATCTACCTTACCCTTCACGGGAGCCGTGACGCCAAACTACCGGATTCCTCCCCGGCCACGGACTCCGAACCGCCTGCTCCTGTGCCTGTCGAATCCGACTGCGGGCCGACCATGGAGTTTACCTCCGCAGATATCTTTCAGCACTCGCCCTTCGGCGACATACTGAACTCGTTAAGGTCTCTCTCCTTGTCAGGAGAGTCCAGGCCGAACTATGTCCGGCAGGATTGGGATGCGGATGACGAAGAAATTCGCCGCCCACCCACCACCCACTTAGTAGCCACTGTCAACGATTTGACCGACATGCTTGACTTCGACTCCGAAGACATCGACGCCATGGACGACAATGCAGGAGGCGAACAAGAACCACTGCCCATAGGGCACTGGACAGCCACCTCATCATATGACATATATATGGTGGACACACCCAAAGAAGGCAATGGCGACGGGACAGCGGAGGATGACCCCTCCAAGAAGCAACCCAAGCGCCGACATCAGCGGCGCCGCTCTAAGTCTCGCCAAAGCAAAAGCGGTGACACCGGCTCAGGAGATAATAGCACTCCGGATAGTGCCGAAGACGACAACAATGCCCTCCAGGAAGATTTAGGGCAGGAGGATGCAGAAGCCAGCCCACCCGAGAGAGCGACAGATGGAGAGGCGGAGGATGATAGTTACATGCCTCCCTCCGAAGACGAGGCAAGCCTCAACGATGACGAATTCATCGTGCCTGAGGATCCCGTCGAACAAGAGCGCTTCAAGCGCCTGCTTATAGCCACGGCAAATAGCCTTAAGAAAAAGCAACATCAGCTTCAAGCTGATCAGGATTTGCTAGCTGATAGATGGACTGAAGTCCTTGTGGCCGAGGAATGTAAACTCGAACGTCCCTCCAAGAGTTACCCAAAGCGCAGGTTGCTACCCCAACTGGAGGAGGAAGCACCAAAACCTACATCTCCAGCGTATGACGCGGCTGACCGGCCACCTTGTGGCCGCGATAGAGAGGCATTTCAGCCAAAAGCTCAGCCCGCACCCCGACGTCACTCAAATAAAAATGTCAAGGCATGGGGAAATACGTCAGACCTGCGAGAAGTATTGGAGGACAAAGCAAAACACGCAAGATCGATCTACGGATCACGAGGGCGCGCCACTACACGAGACGATAACCGTCACGCCGGATACAGTAAAAGTAAGTCCGGCCGGGCCGAACACAGCGGACAAGATTAATTTGAGCTGCGTCGCGATATAGCCATGTAGACAGGCGCTGCACACCCCTTATGCTTCACAGACGAAGTAATGGATCACCAAATCCCAGAGGGTTTCAAACCCGTAAATATCGAATCATACGACGGCACAACAGATCCCGTGGTATGGATCGTGGACTTCCTCCTGCACATCCACATGGCCCGCGGTGACGATCTACACGCCATCAAATACCTCCCACTCAAACTCAAAGGACCAGCTCGACATTGGCTCAACAGCCTGCCAGCAGAATCCATTGGCTGTTGGGAAGATCTGGAAGCGGTATTCCTTGACAACTTCAAGGGCACTTATGTGCGACCACCAGATGCCGATGACTTGAGCCACATAATTCAGCAGCCAGAGGAATTGGCCAGGCAATTCTGGACACGGTTCTTAACAAAGAAAAATCAAATCGCCGACTGTCCGGATGCAGATGCCCTAGCAGCTTTTAAGCACAACATCCGCGACGAGTGGCTCGCCCGGCACCTTGGCCAGGAAAAGCCGAAATCTATGGCAGCCCTCACGACACTCATGACCCACTTTTGCACGGGAGAAGACAGCTGGCTGGCTCGCAGCAATAACATATCAAAGAACCATGGTACTTCGGATACCAAGGATGGCACTGGCAGGTCACGTCGCAACAAACACAAGCGCCGCATCAACAACGACAATACCGAGGATACGGCAGTCAATGCCAGATTCAAAGGCTCTAAACCCGGTCAGCGGAAAAAGCCATTCAAAAGAAGCACTCCGGGCCCGTCTAGTTTGGACCGAATACTCGATCGCTCGTGCCAAATACATGGCACCCCCGATAAGCCAGCCAACCACACCAACAGGGATTGTTGGGTGTTCAAGCAGGCCGGCAAGTTAAATGCCAAAAACAAAGATAAGGGGTCACATAGCGATGACGAGGAGGAGCCCCGGCAGCCGAACACCGGAGGACAGAAGAGGTTCCCCCCACAAGTGCGGACGGTGAACATGATATACGCAACCCACATCCCCAAGAGGGAGCGGAAGCGTGCGCTAAGGGACGTATATGCGTTGGAGCCAGTCACCCCAAAGTTCAACCCATGGTCCTCCTGTCCGATCACCTTCGATCGCAGGGACCACCCCACTAGTATTTGTCACGGCGGATTCGCTGCACTGGTCCTAGACCCAATCATTGACGGATTTCACCTCACTCGAGTCCTTATGGATGGTGGCAGCAGCCTGAACCTGCTTTATCAAGACACAGTGCGCAAAATGGGTATAGACCACTCAAGGATCAAACCCACAAAAACGACCTTCAAAGGCGTCATTCCAGGTGTAGAGGCCCATTGCACAGGCTCAGTCACACTGGAAGTGGTCTTCGGATCCCCGGATAACTTCCGAAGCGAGGAGTTAATCTTCGATATAGTCCCGTTCCGCAGTGGATATCATGCACTGCTCGGGCGAACCGCATTTGCGAGATTCAATGTGGTACCTCATTATGCATACCTCAAGCTCAAGATGCCAGGACCTCAGGGGGTCATCGCAGTTAATGGAAACATGGAGCGCTCTCTCCGCACGGAGGAGCACACTACGTCCCTCACAGCAAAAGCGCAAAGCAGCCTCTTAAGGCAATCCACCAGTTCGGCGATTAAGGACCCGGACACCTTCAAGCGCGCCCGGAGTAATCGGCAACAAGACCACCTGGAATGTTCCGAGCTCGCATAGCAATGCGGCCCATGCCTCAGTCCCAGCCAAATGGCGAAATCCGTGCCACGCGTACACAATTACACATTGAAAATACCATGGGCACAGGTGGGGAGGGGGGCAGGACTACGGCACGCCCAAAACGCGGCTCAACCGCACTAGGGGCTTCCTGCTTTGTTATTTTTCTCTCTTTCAGGACTTTAATATCTGGAAACCTAGCTTGCCCTTGGAGGGGACATGTCAAATAGTCCTAATTTTTGCTTATCGCACTACTTGTATCATTCTGCTTTAACGCACCCTTTTGAATAAACAATGCATAGCACTAGACTATTATCGCATTCTCTATTCTTCTTTATATATATATATATATATATATATGTTCATTCATGACATCCAGCACCCGTACACTCTGGTACGGCCAATACGCTAGGGCTTAAGCATACCCCATAATATGCCGTGGGAAGTCCGAACACTTTCGATAGTGCGGCACCCCGAACTTATAGCATTATATGCATCAGCTCCGAATCATGTCTTGGGACAATAGTTGGGTTTGCCCGGCTCCCATGTTTTGGTACCTTACGTTCCGCTATATCAGCTAAGGTAGCACTTGGAGAACAACTGCGATTGTGCCCCGGTTCAGCTGGGCTAAGCACCTCAGTAGAGAAAGCTAAAACTGACTGTCATGATATGGCGAGAGCTGGTCGCTGTTCGAGAGGTTTCGAGTCCCTAAAGACTTATGCCGCTTAGAGAGAGGAGTCGGCTTTGTCTGGCTTAAGGCGTGTATAGCGCCCCGAACTCGGCCTTCTGAGTACTAGGGGCTTTGCCAAAATTTAAAATTGTAGAATTCTATGGCTAAGTGAGAGTGATAAAGCATTATAGTACGATTGCCTTGTTCGTTGTGCTAAGCACCTCCCTCGAAGGACCCAAAAATGGGAAAAAGAGTGCTCAGGTTTGTCCCGAACACCCCAGCACTTGTGGCATGGGGGCAGAAGCCGACGACTAGCTATCTCTCAGATTTGCTAAACAGCCGAACAGATGGTAATATTTTAAATTCAAACAAGTGTTGCATAGCGCATATGAACAAGTTTTCATAATACAGGATCACACGAGCAAGTTCATTCAAAAATTACATCCTTCGCACACTCGTCCGCCACAAGACGGGCACCCTTCAGGACACCCTCATAATACATTTCGGGGTGGCGATGCTCCTTGCCCTGCGGCGGCCCCTCCTTCACCAGCTTCTCAGCGTCCATCTTGTCCCAGTGCACCTTTGCACAGGCAAAAGCCCGGCGGGCACCTTCGATACAGACGGACCACTTGATGACTTCCAGCCGTGGGCAGGCATCCAAAAGCCGCCTCACCAGGCCGAAGTAGCTGTTGGGAAGGGAGTCGCCAGGCCACATCCGGACTATAAAGCCCTTCATGGCCTGTTCGACCGCCTTGTGCAGCTCGACCAGTTGCTTCAGCTGGTCGCTCATAGGCATCGGGTGTTCGGTCCCAGTATACTGAGACCAAAAAAACTTCTCCGTCGAGCTTCCCTCCTCGGCCTGGTAATATTTCGCGGCATCTGACACGCTGCGGGGCAAATCTGCGAATGCTCCTGGAGAGCTCCGGACTCAAGTAAGTAACAAGTAATTTACTTTCACATGCTTGCTTTGCATATTGAATGCCTTACCCACCGCTATCTTCCTCATCGCCTCAATCTCCTGGAGGGCCTTTTGGGCTTCAGCCTTGTCATTCTTTGTGCTCTAGAGGGCCACGGCAAGCTCGGACTCTCGCGTCTTTGAGTCAAGCTCCAAAGCCTCGTGCTTCTTCACGGGAGCCTGGAGCTCTTGCTGCACCTCGCCCACCCGTGCCTCTTGCTTTTCCCGCTCGGTGCGCTCCTTGGCCGCTTTGTTTTCGGCCTCGGACAGCGCTTACTTCAGGGTCGCCACTTCGGTCGTGGCCCCTGACACATTCATGATGATCCTGTCATTTCGCAACAAAATTTTCTTTTATATATAGACAAGGTATTACTTACCTTTGTTCTCCTCGAGGTGCCTCTTGGCAAGGCTGAGCTCTTTCTCGGACCCGTCGAGGTCCTGCTTCAATGCGGCGACCTCCGCAGTCAGTGCGGTAGAGGTCAGCAGCGAAGCCTGCATACGCATACAGACATACTTATATTAGACTCCTGCAGATATTATTTGATCCTCTATTCGGCTTTTCTTTGTGAACACCAAACAGAGCATTAGGGGCTACTGTCTATGCGGTAATATTTTTCCTATATTTTAAATACTTACCTGAAAGCCTGTTAGAAGGCTGGCACAAGCTTCAGTCAGTCCACTCTTGGCGGACTAAACCTTCTTGATCACCGCACTCATAATAGTGCGGTGCTGTTCGTCGATGGAAGTGTCGCGAAGCACTCCCAGCAGGCTGTCCGGTTCCTCTGGATGGACAGAGGTCACCGGCACGGGCGGCTTGCCCCTTCTAGAAGGGGCCGCCTGCTCGAGTCCCGAACCACTGGAGGTTCGGGCGCAGTGTTCGGCTGAGAGCCGGACTTGGAGCCCCCGGGAGCCTTGCTCCCTTTGCTCCTGGAGTCCGGAAGGTCGCCTTGAGGCTCCTCCGGGACTGTCTCCCCCGACTCGGTGCCCCTTGAGACAATACCTCGGCATTGTCCGTAGGGCAAGGGGAGGAGGCGGTCAGAAGTGTATCACTATTCATGTCCGACGAGTCCAAGGAACCGTCCCATGATGATACATCGATACGGGCTTGGGGCGGACTACATAATCAAATTCGACGTTAGGAGAACCAGTGCGACAAAGGTATGCTATGAGTTACTCTGGTATCCGAATACTTATGACTTTGCTAGGGGCTTGTCCCTGAGCAGCCACTCGTCTTCGCCGTCGGCAGCGGTGGTGGAGCAGTCCGGAAGGCGAGTCCTTCCCTTCTTGGACCCTTCGGCCTCCCCGGTTGGGGCGGCCTTCCTTTTCTTGTCTCCCCCGGCTGGAGGGGTAGAATCTTCATCATCCTTCTCCTCATTTTCACGGGAGGAGTGTGTCTTGGTGTTATCGGACGATGAGTCCGATGCCACCTGGCGCCGGGAACTCTTTCGGGTTCCCTTGGCCTTCTTCTTGGTCTTATCCGGCACCTCATAAGGAGCCGGAGTTCGCATCTCCATCAGGAGAGCGTCCGCAGGGTCTTCGGGTAGAGGGATCGGACAGTTAATCTGCTCCAGTGTCTCCACCCAGTCTTGTCAAAGGCATGGGAGCTCAGACCCCGCACATGGTTAAGCTATGGGAAATAAACACCCTACCAGATGTACAGAACTTGTCGGATTCGCAGGGCGCTTCGCGCTTAGCCTGCGGTCCTCGATAAGAGAAGGAGGGACCACGGCGCCCTTGAACAACACCCTTCAGACGTCCTTATGCATCGTGTCAAAGAGCTCGTTTAGAGTCTGGTGCTGGGCCGGGTCGAACTCCCATAAGTTGAAATCCCGTTTGTTGACACGGGAGGATCCGGTGGAAGAGCATGACCTGGACTATGTTGACAAGCTTAAGTTTCTTGCTTATCATGTTCCGGATACATTTCTAGAGTCCGTTCAGCTCCACCGATGAACCCCCGGACAGGCCCTTCTCCTTCCAGGAAGTGAGCCGCGTGGGGATTCTGGATCGAAACTCGGGGGCCGCCACCCAGTTGGTGTCGCGCGGCTCGGTGATGTAGAACCACCCCGATTGCCACCCCTTTATGGTCTCCATGAAGGATCCCTCGAGCCATATAATGTTGGGCATTTTGCCCACCATGGCTCCGCCGCATTCCGCTTGTTGGCTGCCTACTACCTTCGGCTTGATATTGAAGGTCTTCAGCCATAGGCCGAAGTGGGGCCGAATGTATAGGAAAGCCTCGCACACGACGATGAACGCCGAGATGTTGAGGATGAAATTCGGGGCCAGATCATAAAAGTCCAGCCCGTAATAGAACATGAGGCCGCGGACGAATGGATGGAGGGGAAACCCCAATCCGCAGACGAAATGGGGGAGAAAACCACCCTTTTGTGAGGTTCCGGGGTAGGGACGATCTGCCCCACGGCTGGCAGCCGGTGCGCGATATCCGCGGCTAAGTATCCGGCTCCGCGTAGCTTTTTGATGTGTCCCTCCATGACGGAGGAGGCCATCCACTTGCCTCCCGCTCCGGACATGTTTGGAGAGAGTCGAGGAGGAGGATGCGGACTTGGGCGCTGGAGCTCGAGTGCGCGAGAATGGATGAGCAAGGAGGAAGAAGGCATGGGTAGAAAAAGGTGAGACCTTATCCCTTTATAAGGGCGGACGAAACTATGCGCCCCCACTAGCCTGGTAAAACTCGCTTATCCCCCAAGCGCCGTAATTGGTGGCGCGGTTGGGTTACACACGCCCGTATTGATGAGAATCCCGTAATAAGGGGAACATGATCTCTGCTTTGACGAGACGTGTCAAGAAACCGCTTCGCGTTATGTGCGGGGCTGGTTAAAGAAAAACGGTTCGAATAATTACCGGGCCATGGCGTGGTGTCATGCTGCCAAAACGTGTCATGAGATTAGATTTGTGGAAATATTATTCTCTCTACGATGGTATGTGGAACTTATTTTGTAGGGTCGAACACTATCCTTGTATTCAAACTCTTTCATGGCGTATTTGGAGGAGGAACCCGCCTTGCAATGCCGAAGACAACATTGCGCGCCAGACTCATCGTCATTGAAGCCTGGTTCAGGGGCTACTGAGGGAGTCCTGGATTAGGGGGTATCCGGACAACCGGATTATATCCTTTGGCCGGACTGTTGGACTATGAAGATACAAGATTGAAGACTTCGTCCCATGTCCGGATGGGACTCTACTTGGCGTGGAAGGCAAGCTAGGCAATACGGATATGTATATCTCCTCTTTTGTAACCGACCTTGTGTAACCCTAGCCCCCTCCGGTGTCTATATAAACCAAAGGGTTTTAGTTCGTAGGACAACATACAATCATACCATAGGCTAGCTTCTAGGGTTTAGCCTCTCCGATCTCGTGGTAGATCAACTCTTGTACTACTCATATTATCAAGCAGGACGTGGGGTTTTACCTCCATCAAGAGGGCCCGAACCTGGGTAAAACATCGTGTTCCCTGCCTCCTGTTACCATCTGCCTTAGACGCACAGTTCGGGACCCCCTACCCGAGATCCGCCGGTTTTGACACCGACAGCACCCTTACAACAAGTTTACAACGGAGTTGTTGGAAAACCAACGACAAAAAAGTAAGCTTGTTGTGGGCTTATGGAAAACATCTCAAAATCTTGAGGTGAAAATACTACCACTGATGAAAAACAATAGATTGGATTGATATGAGCAAGGAGACAAGAAACTTAGAAACTTATTTCAGCGGAAGAATAAATGAAGAACTTGGGTCATTTGTGAGCACCATAAATAGCAACAATCCTTAGGGAAAGCTTTAGGTGAAATATAAACCAAGATAACTCCAATGAAACGATTGATGGGTTGCACGGGATCTCATGAACAAATTGAAAATGATGGGTTTAAAATATGTCATTCCGGACAACTTGTGAATCATGGAACACGAAGGGAAATTATCAACAATGAAATAACACCACCTCAAAAGATGAGATATGAAAGAATTGCACTTCGAAATGCAAGATGAAGAATACTTGAAGTATAGCTTGGCGGATCATAGCTTCGAGAGAAATCTTGACGAACAATTGAAGAATGAAAGGAATCCTTGATGAACCGACATGTAGAGCCTCCATGAAGAACTCCGGTAACAATATGATGATAAAAAACAAAGGAAAGTTGAAAGCACAAGGTGAAGCCTTGTAATGATTTAGATGGAGCTTCGCGACAAGATAATGCGGAAAAAACTTGGAACTCCGTAAAAGAAAGATGAACAAATGAAATCAAGAATTTTGATGAACCTCCAGAATAAGGAATTGAATTTACTCGATTTAACAAGAATAAGAATTACATTATGCTCATCCTTCACCAATTAAATTGATGACAAACAATGGATTTGGCATACTACTTATTCTCGTAGAAAGGATTAAGATAGATATGGCGCAAACTTGAGAAGGTCTTCGACGAACCACCGGTAGGATTTGGAAAGAACGTGAATTGATATGATAACGAAGGAAGATAAATCTTGAACGAACCACCGTCAGAATTTAAAATGAAAGAATAAAAGATAGCAAAACACCGGGAAGAATTAGGAAATGAACGAAGATGCAAGAGAGAATTTTATACAAGAGAACGAATAGATCACGAGCTGATTAGAGAATATTTGAATGATGCACCGGTAAGATTTGGAGAACGAGAGCTGAAACCTGAGAATGAATAAATCTTCTGAAATGATGGCCTTTGGATGATCAAGAAAAACGAAAACAACTCCTGAAATGCTCCGGATGGGTGAAAAGAATTCTCACAATCGAAAACAATCATCAGAGGATGGTAACAAGATAGAATCATGAATCTTTGAGAGAACGATAAGATCTAGAGGAAAACTCTTCTCCGGTCTTAAAATCTGAGAATGATGACAAGAAACACCACCATGCATTTGTTGAGACACTCTGGAATGAAAATTAGAAAGGTTGAACCAACGATGAAAAGAATTTGAAGATCTTGGAGAAAGACATTTGACTGATGATAACTCATTCTTACATCAAACTTGGAAAAGAATTTGAGAGTAACCCCGGGAAAATTAGAAGAGTCAGGTAAGATCCTGGGAAAAGACCTGTGGGTTAGGGCCCACTCAAAAGATACATCGTTGAACGATTGCTTGAAAAGAGAGATTGCACTGGTTGAATTAAATGGCTTGAATGAGATAACAACCTCGAAATAGGTTGAACGGATCTTGAATGAAAAGACGAGCCTTCTGAGATATCTTCAGCACTCCAAAACAAATGAATAGCGAGAAGTGAAAGATTAAGAGGTGCACCGGCATGAGAAAGCATTTGAAACAAGGGAAAGATATGATCGACAAAGCTTGAATTGAATCCACCAGAGAAGAAATAGAACGAAGAATAATAAACTCGAAGTTTCATTAGTATCTTCTTGAGAATCACCGGATAAGAACATTGACGGAACTGAATGGAGAGACTTCCCATCAATAAAAGGATAGTTGATTAAGAAATCTGAATCTTTGCAGAAAAGGGTGGGAGTGCGGGAAAAACAAAGGTAGCTTGGGACGGATGAAATGAACACCGTTGAGAAGAACTGATAATTGATCTTGTGGACGTTGAAATGATCGGATCCACTTGAAGAGAAGCAAACCGGTTGAAAATGATTGACATGACAATCTCGATTATCATGAAGGATTGGTATGTATGGAACCAACACTTGACATTGAAGCAACTCGAATACCACAAGTCAAAACAAAACAAAGGATTTGGCTTGCAGAATAAGCCAGAAACAAACATATGATAGACCCCATATCGTATCATGTGTCTGTTGGAAAGATATTCTAGGAGGTACTTGAATTCCCACTTATAAACTCCTGAAACTTTCTAGTTATGCAATCAGGTGTTGGGGATACAGGGGAAGCATAATATCTCGCCCAAAACTAGCAAATCCTACATCCAGCTGTATCCATCCTTCAACACATAACCAAGAAACCTTCGGAAATCATCTACCTCAACCTTCGAAAAGCATCCGTTATACGAGTTATGGCAATACTCCCGAACTCCCGCCCTAGTACTGGGTGGCGTCGAGGTTATCTCACCAACAACTGCATAAAAGAGATTTTCGATGTCGGCGAAACTCAGGGATTCCAGAACTGCAACGATAAAATTATGACGACAACACCTCGGAGCTCAACTCCCCGGGACACTGCCACAACCCCTAAATATCAGGAGGCACCAGGAACAATGTTCTCGTCACAAGACTATCGGAACGATTCCAAGATACCCGCGTGATCCTAAATTTTTTTCGTGAAATTTGAGAAGAGAAGAGTCAAAACTTCTACGTAAGGAGGCCTCACCAGAGCGACGAAGGGACTGAGGAGTAAAAAGAATCCTACTCCCCGATATATATAATCCTAAGACTCAAAAGATTTTGTTCTAGACTCAACAACGTCAGCGATTCGATCAAGCTGGGGGCTCCTAAGTCGGGGATGGCTTTGATTACCAACTTGTAACACCCAGAATGCGGCTATATCTCCCACATGTCAGGGCATGACTTAGAGGCATAGCCGCATGGTAGGTTTGTCGCAAGAGGGGTAATCTTCACACAATCCCATGTACTGAATAGAAAGGGATAAAGAGTTGGCTTATAATCGCCACTTCAAACAAATACAAGTTAAACATACATCATCCAGAATACAATCAAGGTCCGACTACGGAACCAAAATAAAAGGAAGACAACCCCAAATGCTAGATCCCCGATCGTCCCAACTAGGCTCCACTACTGCTCAACAGGAAACGAAACAACACAACGAACAAGATCTTCTTCGAGCTCCCACTTGTGCTCGGTTGCGTCACCTACACTGGTATCATCGGTACCTGCAACTGTTTGGAAGTATCTGTGAGCCACGAGGACTTAGCAATCTCACACCTGCGAGATCTAGACTATTTAAGCTTATGGGTAGGAGAAGGTAGTGAGGTGGAGCTGCAGCAAGCACTAAGCATATATGGTGGCTAAAATACGCAAATAAGAGCGAGAAGAGAAGCAACGCAATGGTCGTGAACTAGAAGTGATCAAGAAGTGATCCTGAAACTACTTACGCACAAACATAACACAAGAACCGTGTTCACTTCCCGGACTCCGCCGAAAAGAGACCATCACGGCTACACACGTAGTTGATTCATTTTAATTAAGTTAAGTGTCAAGTTCTCTACAACCGGGCATTGACAACTTCCCATCTTCCCATAACCGCGGGCACGGCTTTCGAAAGTTCAAACCCTGCAGGGGTGTCCCAACTTAGCCCATCACAAGCTCTCACGGTCAATGAAGGATATTCCTTCTCCCAGAAGACCCGATCAGCCTCGGAATCCCTGTTACAAGACATTTCGACAATGGTAAAACAAGACCAGCAAAGCCACCCGATGTGCCGACAATCCCGATAGGAGTCGCATGTATCTCGTTCTCAGGGCAACACCGGATGAGACTAGCTACGAGTAAAACCAAACCTCAAGTTTCCCCAAAGTGGCCCCACAGGCAGCTCGGTTCAGACCAACACTTAGAGAAGCACTGGCCTGAGGGGGAGGGGTAAAATAAAGATGACCCTTGGGTTGGCCGACCCAAGGGAAGGGTAAAGGTTGTTAGGGGAATGTAAAACCTAGGTTGGGCCTTGCTGGAAGAGTTTCATTCAAAGCAAACTGTCAAGGGGTCCGCATAACACCCAACCGCGTAAGGAACGCAAAATCAAGGAACATAACACCGGTATGACGGAAACTAGGGCGGCAAGAGTGGAAGAAAACACCAGGCATAAGGCCGAGCCTTCCACCCTTTACCAAGTATATAGATGCATTAAAGTAAATAAGATATAATAATGATATCCCAACAATTTCCATGTTCCAAACATGGAACAAACTCCATCTTCACCTGCAACTAGCAACGCTATAAGAGGGGTTGAGGAAATCGATAACATAGCCAAACAACGGTTTTCTAGGCAAGGTGGGTTAGAGGCTTGACATGGCAATATGGGAGGCATGATATAGCAAGTGGTAGGCAACGCGACATAGAAAAAAGAGCGAGCAACTAGCAAGCAAATATAGAAGTGATTTTGAGGGTATGGTCATCTTGCCTAAGATCCCGCAAGGAAGAAGAACGAGTCCATGAAGAAGATAAATGGACGTAGTCGAACGAATCCTCACAACCCCGGAACGGAACTGAAGCTAACGAGAGAAGCAACCCGGAAAGAAACTAGCAACATAGTAAACAACCATCACATAAACATGGCATGATGCACAACCAAGTATGATGCATGTCCGGTTTAATGAGGCATGGCATGGCAAAGTGCACAAACAATACTACAAATTAAGTGGAGCTCAATATGCAACTCCATTGCATATTGACGAAACACCACATTCAAGTTATTTAGTTCTATCTCGTTTATGTACCCAACAATATTAAATGTTTATTAACATGGCAAGAGGTGAAGCACAACAAAACTACCCCTCTAGGCAAGTTTAAATGAGGCCGGAAACAACGAACAACAATTCCGGTAAATCCCCGTATGCATATGTTAGATTTGGTGCTGTTCTACCCTAAACCATATTTTAGAGTTGTTAAACATGCAAAGTAAAGCCACCATGTTAAACTAGGCATTTTTCTACCCCATTTACATATAAAGTTTATTAAATTCCGAGCTACGGTTAATTAGTTATGAGTTAAAGCATTTTAACAAGTTATTTAAGCAAATTTAAACAAACAACATTTTAAACATAGATGAAAGTGGCATATAATGAAACTAGATGAAATTCTAAGCATATTTCATATATAATGTTTTTACATATGATGCACGGTTGTTGAGTTTTAATATGCATGGAATTTAGGGACTTTTCTGCGAAACGGTAAACCTCTGGATAAATAGATAAATTGCAGGACTGGCAAAAACATTATGCGGGCCGCAACTGGCTATGGGCTAAAACAGTGGCAGGCGCTGGGGGGAAGCTCACCATGGGCCATGGCCCAGGTTCGAAAAGCAGAGGCAGGCCGGCAGATCTGGGCCGTCTCACTGGAGCGGTGCAAGAGGGAACAAGTGGGCTTCCTCACCAGAGGCCCATGCAGCTGAGATGTTGGCGAACGAGGCCTTGGCGAGGGGAGAGGTCAACGCGAGCGCGCGTCTCCCTCTCCTTGTTCGATGCAGGGTGAAGCAAAGGACTTGGCGAGGCTTGAGGCAGGGGGGGGGTTCAAAGCGAAGCAGGCCGCAGTGGAGGGACTTGACGCAGAGGAACGAGGTCCACGGGAGCGCACACGAACGCGAGGGAGGCAGGGCAACCGGCGGGAGGGCTTGATCCACAGGGGATCTGGTCGAAGACGTTGGGTTCGAGGAGGAGGTCGCTGGAGTCCGGCGGGAGGATGGCGGGGATGACGCAGGGCGGCAGCGAACCCAGCTGAGATGGAAAAGGGGCGCCTGGTGCAGGGCGACGACGTGGGGGCTCTGGGTCAACGCAACCGCGGGCTTGGAGATCCATGGCGGGGCTCGACTGCTTGCGCGAGCTCAGGGCGACGAGGATCCATTCTAGGATGAAGCAGCGTCGGGCATCCATGGTGACGGAGTACCTGGGAGGGAGAGGGATTAGAGAGAGGGAAAACAAAGAAGAGGACGGGAGGAGGAGGTAGGAGGGGCAAGCCGCGGAGGCCTCGGGCGGCTGCAGAGGCTCGGGCTCCTCGATCCAGATCGAGGCAGGGAGGAGCTATGCTCTGGATTGGCTGGGCACGAAAGCCGAGTGAAGTTTGGTGGGGTTGCGGCACTGCGATGGGATGGATGCATCGGGAGTGGAGGGGTGATCCCGAGGGGGATCTCGGTGGAGTGGCGGCGCGGAATAGGAAGGATGGGACATCTCCCTAGGATTTAGGGTTAGAGTAGACTGATTATATAGTGAGTGGGTAAGGTTAGGGGCTACCTCGTCCCTCCGATCGCAATCGGACGGTCGAGAAATAAATAGTTAGGAAGTTCAAATAGGAAAAAGGAGATGTTTTATAGATGTTTGGGGATGATCCGGACCCACCGGTGACGACTGCTCGGGTCAGGTCCGGGACAGCTTTCAGACACGCGCACGAGGAGGGTCGCGGGCTGACGAGAGAGGTTAGATTGGGCATGGCGGTAAGTAATGGATTGTGTAGACGGTCTAGGGAGGAAAGAGAGGGAAAGCCCGGCAACATTTTTCAAAGACCGAAAACGTCCGACGATTTGACCGACTATATTGTCGCTATAGTTATCCGTTGGGGCGTCAAACGGACTCTGAATGCGATGAAACTTGGCAGGCGACCTACTAACAACATAACAACACTGCACGCCAACTTACATCCTATTCCGAGAACATTTTCCGGCCACTTCTAAAATAATATTTTGGACATGCCGCGGGCGCGTGCGAGTGTGGCTGGCCTCAGAACGGACAACGGAAGGAACGGGGGTACCCGGACGGATGCAAGTTTTGAAAACATGATGATGCAATGCACATGATGACATGGCAAGATGAAACACGTAAGCAGAATGACAAGGCAACAATAGCGAATAACTGAAAGGCACCTGGCGCAACGGTCTCGGGGCGTTACAAAACTCCACCAGTACAAGAGGATCTCGTCCCGAGATGTAGGATGGCAGCGGAGGGAAAACGGAAGAGGAAGAGAAGAGGTAAAACTAAGTTGCTTCTTTGACAAACGAGTGAAACCACGAACCTTGAGAGGTTGAACAAATTGAAAGAAAGAACACAACAAATATGAACAAAGTTGAAAACACTCCGTTAGAAAAGAGGAACAAGGAACATTACAAGAACCTTGTAGGTTGAAAGACATAAGAAAAAAGATTGCAATGGACAAAAAGTACATGCAAGCACTCCAGTTGAAACGATATGTACAAGGAACGATAAGGATCAAATATGACAACACTTCGGTTGGAAATGGAAGGCAATAATATGGACTTGGCAAAATGAAAGCACTTGGATGAGACTCCGGTTAGAAGAGGAATGATAGCCACTACACTCTGGTTAAAACAAGATAGAGAAGGAATAAGCATGATATAATTTGGGTAGCACTCCGACTGTAAATGGAAGGAATTGAACATAAACTTTACCATATGAGAGGATACTTGATGAAATCAACAACACACCACCTCCGGAACTACTGAAAGAATGGCATAAGGGGTAAGAAAGATTTCAGACAACACTCCGGTTGAGAAGGGAGGCAAAACTTGATAAGATGAGAGAACTTGAATGAAGGACATGACTCTCCGGTTGAAAATGGATAAGAACACGGTCCTCACAACCCAAGATGATGAGTGAAGATAGCAACATCACAATTCCTCCAGAACAAAAGAATAGAAACTAGATCATGGTAATAAAAGAATGGAGTTGAAAATGCCTACTTCTGCCACAAATGAGCTTGGTAGGCACCCTTACAAGAAGGTTACAACGGAGTTGTTGGAAAACCAACAACGAAAAGAGTAAGCTTGTTGTGGGCATGTGGAAAACATCTCGAAATCTTGAGGTGAAAATTCTACCACTAACAAAAAACAATAGATTGGATTGATATGAACAAGGAGACGAGAAACTTATTTCACCGGAAGAATAAATGAAGAACTTGGGTCATTTATGAGCACCATAAATAGCAACAATCTTTAGGGAAAGCTTTAGATGAAATATTAACCCAAGATAACTACAATGAAACGATTGATGGGTTGCACAGGATCTCACGAACGAATTGAAAATGATGGGTTTAAAATATGTCATTCCAGACAACTTATGAATCATGGAACACGAAGGGAAATTATCAACAATGACATAACACCACCTCAAAAGATGAGATATGAAAGAATTGCACTTCAAAATGCAAGATGAAGAATACTTGAAGTATAGCTTGGCGGATCATAGCTTCGAGAGAAATCTTGACGAACAATTGAAGAATGAAAGGAATCCTTGATGAACCACCATGTAGAGCCTCCATGAAGAACTCCGGTAACAAAATGATGATAAAAAGAAAGGAAAGTAGAAAGCACGAGGTGAAGCCTTGTAATGATTTAGATGGAGATTTGCGACAAGATAATGCGGAAAAAACTTGGAACTCCGGAAAAGAAAGATGAACAAATGAAATCAAGAATTTTGATGAAACTCCGGAATAAGGAATTGAATTTACTCGATGAAACAAGAATAAGAATTACATTATGCTCATCCTTCATCAATTAAATTGATGACAAACAATGGATTTGGCATACTACTTATTCTCGTAGAAAGGATTAAGATAGATATGGCGCAAACTTGAGAAGGTCTTCGACGAACCACCGGTAGGATTTGGAAAGAACGTATGAATTGATATGATAACGAAGGAAGATAAATCTTGAACGAACCATCGTAAGAATATAAAACGAATGAAGAAAAGATAGCAAAACACCGGGAAGAATTAGGAAATGAATGAAGATACAAGAGAGAATTTTATACAAGAGAACAAATAGATCACGAGCTGATTAGAGAATATTTGAATGATGCACCTGTAAGATTTGGAGAACGAGAGCTGAAAGCTGAGAATGAATAAATCTTCTAAAATGATGGCCTTTGGATGATCAAGAAAAACGAAAACAACTCCTGAAATGCTCCGGATGGGTGAAAAGAATTCTCACAATCAAAAACAATCATCAGAGGATGGCAACAAGCTAGAATCACGAATCTTTGAGAGAACGGATAATATTTGGAGGAAAACTCTTCTTCGGTCCTCAAATCTGAGAATGAAGACGAGAAACACCAGCATGCATTTGTTGAGACACTCCGGAATGAAAATTAGAAAGGTTGAACCAATGATGAAAAGAATTTGAAGATCTTGGAGAAAGACATTTGACTGATGATAACTCATTCTTCCGTCAAACTTGGAAAAGAATTTGAGAGTAACTCCGGGAAAATTGGAAGAGTCGGGTAAGTATAACACCCACAATGCGGCTATATCTCCCACATGTCGGGGCACGACTTAGAGGCATAGCCGCATGGTAGGTTTGTCGCAAGAGGGGTAATCTTCGCACAATCCCATGTACTGAATAAGAAAAAGGATAAAGAGTTGGCTTACAATCGCCACTTCACACAAATAGAAGTTAAACATACATCATCCAGAATACAATCATGGTCCGGCTATGGAACCAAAATAAAAGAAGAAAACCCCAAATGCTAGATCCCCGATCAACCCAACTGGGCTCCACTACTGATCAAATGGAAACGAAACAACACAACAAACAAGATCTTCTTCGAGCTCCCACTTGAGCTGGGTTGCGCCACCTACACTGGTATCATCGGCACCTGCAACTGTTTGGAAGTATCTGTGAGTCGCGAGGACTCAACAATCTCACACCCGCGAGATCAAGACTATTTAAGCTTATGGGTAGGAAAGGGTAGTGTGGTGCAGCTGCAGCAAGCACTAAGCATATATGGTGGCTAACTTACGCAAATAAGAGCGAGAAGAGAAGCAACGCAACGGTCGAGAAGCTAGAAGTGATCAAGAAGTGATCCTGAAACTACTTACGTTCAAGCATAACACAAGACCGTGTTCACTTCCCAGACGCCACCGAAAAGAGACCATCACGGCTACACACGCGGTTGATGCACTTTAATTAACTTAAGTGTCAAGTTCTCTACAACCGGACATTAACAAATTCCCATCTGCCCATAACCACGGGCACGGCTTTCGGAAGCTCAAAACCCTGCAGGGGTGTCCCAACTTAGCCCATCACAAGCTCTCACGGTCAACGAAGGATATTCCTTCTCCCGGGAAGACCCGATCAGTCTCGGAATCCCGGTTACAAGACATTTCGACAATGGTAAAACAAGACCAGCAAAGCCGCCCGATGTGCAAATAATCCCGATAGGAGCTGCAAATATCTCGTTCTCAGGGCAACACCGGATGACACTAGCTACGAGTAAAACCAAACCTCAAGTTTCCCCAAGGTGGCCCAGCAGGCAGCTCGGTTCGGACCAACACTTAGACAAGCACTGGCCCGGGGGGGGGGTTAAAATAAAGATGACCCTTGGGTTGGCCGACCCAAGGCAAGGGTAATAGGTTGTTAGGCAAATGTAAAACCAAGGTTGGGCCTTGCTGGAGTAGTTTTATTCAAAGCAAACTGTCAAGGGGTCCCCATAACACCCAACCTTGTAAGGAACGCAAAATCAAGGAACATAACACCGGTATGACAGAAACTAGGGTGGCAAGAGTGGAAGAAAACACCAGGCATAAGGCCGAGCCTTCCACCCTTTACCAAGTATATAGATGCATTAATTAACATAATAGATATTGTGATATCCCAAAAATAACCATGTTCCAACATGGAACAAACTTTAGCTCCACCCGCAACCAGCAATGCTATAAGAGGGGCTGAGCAAAGCGGTAACATAGCCAAACAACGGTTTGCTAGGAAAAAGGTGGGTTAGAGGCTTGACATGGCAATATGGGAGGCATGACATAGCAAGCGGTAGGTGTCGCGGCATAGCAATAGAGTGAACAACTAGCAAGCAAAGATAGAAGTGATTTCGAGGGTATGGTCATCTTGCCTAAGATCCCGCAAGGAAGAATAACGAGTCCATGAAGAAGACAATCAGACGTAGTCGAACGAATCCTCACAACTCCGGAACGAAACCGAAGCTAACGCGAGAAGTAACCCGGAAAGAAGCAAACAACATAGTAAACAACCACCACATAAATATGGCAGGATGCACGACCAAGTATAATGAATGACCGGTTTAATGAGGCATGGCATGGCAAAGTGCACAAACAATACTACAAATTAAGTGGAGCTCAATATGCAACTCCGTTGCATATTGACGAAACACCACATTCAAGTTATTTAGTTCAACCTCGTTTATGTACCCAACAATATTAAATGTTGATTAACATGGCAAGAGGTGAAGCATAATAAAACTACCTCTCTAGGCAAGTTTAAATGAGGCCGGAACAACAAGCAAACAAGTCCGGAAAATCCCCATGTGCATATTTTAGGTTTGGTACTAATCTGCCCTATACACAATTTTAGAGTTGTTAAACATTCTAGATGAGTGCACCATGTTAAACTAGGCATTTTTCTACCCCATTTACATATCAAGTTTGTTCAGTTTGGAGCTACGGTTACTTAGTTATGAAATAAACCATTTAAACATGGCATTTATGCAAAAAGAACAAACAACAACTTTAAACATTTCAAACATGCATGAAAGTTGGATATTGTGAAACTAGATGAAATTCTAGTCACATTTCATATATAAATCATTTTAAATTGATGCACCATTTGTGAGTTATTAAATGCATGATCTAGAGGGACTTTACTGTAAAACTACACTCTCTGGAAAATTAGCTAAAACGTCCAGGAAAAAAACATGCGTTGGGTCGAATCTTGCTGGCCCAGCAGGAACAGGCGCTGGGGCTGCTCACCCAGCGGGCGTGGCCCAGATCTGTGGAGCGGGAGAGGCCGGCAGGGGCGCGCTGGGCCGGCCTGCTTGGTTCGATCGGGGAAAGGTCAACGCGGTCGCACGAACGACTCGAGGCAGAGGCGTCGTCCTCCTCTTCTCGACGGGAAGAAGAGCGGCGGCGATGTGGGACTTGGCAGCCGGGTCGATGAAGCAAGCAGCAGGCACGGCGGCGCTGAGGACTCCGGTGAGCGAAGCAGAGGGTCGAGGCTCGGTCAACGCGAGCGGGACGAGGCGGCTCTGCTCTCGTCTCTGAAGAACAGACACTACAGCGGGGCACGAGGTTCAGAACTGCAGCGGCGGCAGAGATGAGCTGGTCCAGGTGCGGGGCGTCGCTGGCGGGAACCGGCCGGGAACAGGCCAGGGCGGCGGAGGAAGGCGACGGCAGGGTCAGGGCGTGTCTCGTTCTCCTGCTGGAAGCAGAGGGTTGCAGTGGTTCGGCGCGGCAGGACATGGCAGCAGGGCGACGACGGGTCTTGGGAGCAACGTGAGGCGAAGCGAACAAGGAGGCAGGGCTTGCCGGCTAGAAGGTGCGGGTGCAGGAGGAAGGTGGAGGAGGTCAGCGAGGAGGCATGGATGCAGATCAGCAGCGGCTGGTCTCGAAGAAACGGGGCGACGACCATGGTGGATGGATCGGGAGGAGTGGATCTCGCGCACTGGAACAAGGTGGATCGATAGAGGCAAGGGTCCTGCTGCGATTGAGCTCCGTCTTGAGGAGCTCCTACTCGGGCACGAGCGTGGAGACGCGGGGCTGCGACCAAAGGAGGTTGGTCGGGCATGGAAAAATGGAGGCGGTGGTGGGATTGGGTGGAGGCGGATCCCGAGGTAGGAGATGCTGGCGGCGGCGGGATGGGACAAACTGCTTAGAAATTAGGGTTTGGTCTAGAAATGGACTAGGGGGAGCTGCTATATATAGCAGGTGGGTATTGGGTAGGTGCTATTAGCCCCTCCGATCATAATCAGACGGACGAAAAGAAATAGGCCAGGGAGTCCAATGAACAAAACGAAGATGTTTTAGGGACGTTTGGGGATGATCCGGAACCAACGGTGACGACTGCCCGGGTCGGATTCGGGACAGCTTTCGGACACGCACGCGAGGAGGGCCGCGGGCTGATGGGAGAGATTAGGTTGGGCCTGGCGGTAGGTAGTGGACTGTGTAGAGGGGCTTGAGCTGAGAGGAAAGGAAAGAAGGCAGCCCGGCAATGGTTTCCGGAGACCGAAAACGTCCGACGATAGACTCGCTATACTGCCGCTATAGTTATCCATTGGGGCGTCAAACGGACTCCGAATGCGATGAAACTTGGCAGGCGGCCTACCTACACTATAACAATGCCACATGCCAACTTTCAACCCATTCCAAGAACATTTTCCGGCCACTTAAAAAAATACTATTTCGGACATGCCGCGGGCGCGTGCAAGTGTGTCTGGGCTCAGAACGGGCAATGGAAAGAACTGGGAAACCCGGACAAATGCAAGTTTGAAAAACATGATGATGCAATACACATGATGACAAGGCAAGATGCAACACACAAGAAAATGACATGGCAACGACGGCGAATAACTGGAAGACACCTGGCGCGTCGGTCTCAGGGCGTTACAACACTCCACCACTACGAGAGGATCTCGTCCCGAGATCTAGGATGGTACCGGAGAGAAACGGAAGAGGAAGAGAAGAGGTAAAACTAAGTTGCTTCATTGACAAACGAGTGAAACACAAAAAAACCTTGCGAGGTTGAACAAATTGAAAGAAAGAATACAACGAAGATGAACAAAGTCGAAAACACTCCGTTAGAAAAGAGGAACAAAGAACATTGCGAAAAACCTTGAGGTTAAGTGCCAAGATAGATATTGAAGCCACTCTGGTTAAAACAAGATAGAGAAGGAATAAGAATGATATAATTTGGATAGCACTCCGACTGTAAATGGAAGGAACTGAACATAAACTTTACCAGATGAGAGGATACTTGATGAAATCAACAACACACTGCCTCCAGAACTACTGAAAAAATGGCACAAGGGTTAAGAAAGATTTCAGACAGCACTCCGGTTGAGAAGGGAGGCAAAACTTGATAAGATGAGGGAATTTGAATGAACGACACGACACTCCGGTTGAATGGATAAGGAAAAGAAAGAACATGATCTTCACAATACGAGATGATGAGTGAAGAGAGCATCATCACAATGCCTCTGGAACAAATGTAAGAATGGAATCAAAAGAACGGAGGAGAAAACAACATCTTCTACCTCAAATGAGCTTGAAAAAGCATCTTTAGGAGAAGGGTCGAACGGAGTTGTTGGAAAACCAACAACGAAAAGAGTAAGCTTGTTGTGGGCTTATGGAAAACAACTCAAAATTATGAGGTGAAATTCTGCCACTAATGGGAACAATAGATTGGATTGATATGAACAAGGAGATGAGAAGTTTATTTCACCGGGAGGATAAATGAAGAACTTGGATCATTTATAAGCACCATAATAGCAACAATCCTTAGGGAAGGCTTAAGGTGAAATATGACACAAGGTAACTCCAACGAAGAGATTAATGGATTTAAAATACCTCATTCCTGATAACTAGCGAATCATGTAACACGAAAGAAATTGTCAAGAATGACATAACACCACCTCCAAAAGATGAGATATGAAAGAATTGCACTTGAAAATACAAGAAGAAGAAAACTTGAACTCCTTAGAACAAAACATGTGTTGAGCACCATGTTTATTTTAGAGTATAGCTTGGCGGATCATAACTTCGATAGATATCTTGAAGAACAATTGCAGAATGATAAGAATCCGTGACGAACCACCATGTTGAGCCTCCATGAAGAACTCCGGTAACAAAAGGATGATAGAAAGAAAGAGTAGTTTAAAACACAAGGTGAATCCTTGCAATGATTTAGATGGATCTTCGTGATGATGTAACTGATAAAACTTGGAACTCCTGAAAAGAAAGTTGAAGCATCTCATACCGAGAATGTGATATGATGAACAACTCCAAAAAGAAGAAATTAGATCACTTGGATGAAACAATAATAAGAATTACGTTATGTGCATCCTTCACCAATTTAGATTGATGACAAGCAACGGATTTGGCATACTACTTATTCTCATTGAAAAGTATTAAGGAAAGATATAGCATAATCTTGGTACAGTCTTCAACGAACCACCGGTAGGATTTAAAAAAATGAACAAAGAAAAGATAACGAAACACCGGGAAGAATTAGAAAATGAACGAAGATACTTGAGAGAATTTAGATGCAAGTGAAATGAAGTGATCATGACCTGACTAGAGAATACTTGAGCGATGTGAAGGAAATATGCCCTAGAGGCAATAATAAAGTTATTATTTATTTCCTTATATATCATGATAAAAGTTTATTATTCATGCTAGAATTGTATTAAACCGGAAACATGATACATGTGTGAATACATAGACAAATAGAGTGTCACTAGTATGCCTCTACTAGACTAGCTTGTTAATCAAAGATGGTTATGTTTCCTAACCATGGACAAAGAGTTTTCATTTCATTAACAGGATCACATCATTAGTTGGATGATCTGATTGACATGACCCATTCCATTAGCTTAGCACCCGATCGTTTAGTATGTTGCTATTGCTTTCTTCATGACTTATACATGTTCCTATGACTATGAGATTATGCAACTCCCGTTTGCCAGAGGAACACTTTGTGTGCTACCAAACGTCACAACGTAACTGGGTGATTATAGAGCTCTACAGGTGTCTCCAAAGGTACATGTTGGGTTGGCGAATTTCGAGATTAGGATTTGTCACTCTGATTGTCGGAGAGGTATCTCTGGGCCCTCTCGGTAATGCACATCACTTAAGCCTTGCAAGCATTGCAACTAATGAGTTAGTTGCGGGATGATGTATTACAGAACGAGTAACGAGACTTGCCGGTAACGAGATTGAACTAGGTATGGGATACCGACGATCGAATCTCGGGCAAGTAACATACCGATGACAAAGGGAACAACGTATGTTGTTATGCGGTCTGACCGATAAAAGATCTTCGTAGAATATGTAGGAGCCAATATGAGCATCCAGGTTCCGCTATTGGTTATTGACCGGAGACGTGTCTCGGTCATGTATACATTGTTCTCGAACCCGTAGGGTCCGCACGCTTAAGGTTACGATGACAATTATATTATGAGTTTATGAATTTTGATGTACCGAAGGTTGTTCGGAGTCCCGGATGTGATCACGGACATGACGAGGAGTCTCGAAATGATCGATACATAAAGAGTGATATATTGGAAGCCTATGTTTGGATATCGGAAGTGTTCCGGGTGAAATCGGGATTTTACCGGAGTACCGGGAGGTTACCGGACCCCCCCCCGGGAGGTATATGGGCCTTAGTGGAAGAAAAGAAGAGGCAGCCAGGGCTGGGCCGCGCGCCCCTCCCCCCCTTGGTCCGAATTGGACAAGGAGAGGGGGCCGGCCCCCCTTCCTCCTCTCTCTCCTCTTCCCCCCCCCCCCCTCCACGAATCCTATTCCAACTAGGAAAGGGGGGGAGTCCTACTCCCAGAAGGAGTAGGACTCCTCCTGGCGCGCCTCTCCTGGCCGGCCGGCCCCCCTCCCTTGAACCTTTATATACGGAGGCAGGGGCACCCCCTAGAGACACAAGTTGATCCACGTGATCATATTCTTAGCCGTGTGCGGTGCCCCCTTCCACCATAGTCCTCGATAATATTGTAGCGGTGCTTAGGCGAAGCCCTGAGACAGTAGTACATCAAGATCGTCACCACGCCATCGTGCTGACGGAACTCTTCCCCGACACTTTGCTGGATCGGAGTCCGGGGATCGTCATCGAGCTGAACGTGTGCTAGAACTCGGAGGTGCCGTAGTTTCGGTGCTTGATCGGTCGGGCCGTGGAGACGTACGACTACATCAACCAAATGCTTCCGTTGTCGATCTACAAGGGTACGTAGATCACACTCTCCCCCTCTCATTGCTATGCATCACCATGATCTTGCGTGTGCATAGGAACTTTTTTTGAAATTACTACGAAACCCAACAGTGGCATCCGAGCCTAGGTTTTATATGTTGATGTTATATGCACGAGTAGAACACAAGTGAGTTGTGGGCGATATAAGTCATACTGCTTACCAGCATGTCATACTTTGGTTCGGCGGTATTGTTGGACGAAGCGGCCCGGACCGACATTACGCGTACGCTTACGCGAGACCGGTTCTCCCGACGTGCTTTGCACATAGGTGGCTTGCGGGTGACAGTTTCTCCAACTTTAGTTGAACCGAGTGTGGCTACGCCCGGTCCTTGCGAAGGTTAAAACAGCACCAACTTGACAAACTATCGTTGTGGTTTTGATGCGTAGGTAAGATTGGTTCTTGCTTAAGCCCGTAGCAGCCACGTAAAACATGCAACAACAAAGTAGAGGACGTCTAACTTGTTTTTGCAGGGCATGTTGTGATGTGATATGGTCAAGACATGATGCTAAATTTTATTGTATGAGATGATCATGTTTTGTAACTGAGTTATCGGCAACTGGCAGGAGCCATATGGTTGTCGCTTTATTGTATGCAATGCAATCGCGCTGTAATGCTTTACTTTATCACTAAGCGGTAGCGATAGTCGTGGAAGCATAAGATTGGCGAGACGACAACGATGCTACGATGGAGATCAAGGTGTCGCGCCGGTGACGATGGTGATCATGACGGTGCTTCGGAGATGGAGATCACAAGCACAAGATGATGATGGCCATATCATATCACTTATATTGATTGCATGTGATGTTTATCTTTTATGCATCTTATCTTGCTTTGATTGACGATAGCATTATAAGATGATCTCTCACTAAATTATCAAGAAGTGTTCTCCCTGAGTATGCACCGTTGCGAAAGTTCTTCGTGCTGAGACACCACGTGATGATCGGGTGTGATAGGCTCTACGTTCAAATACAACGGGTGCAAAACAGTTGCACACGCGGAATACTCAGGTTATACTTGACGAGCCAAGCATATACATATATGGCCTCGGAACACGGAGACCGAAAGGTCGAGCGTGAATCATATAGTAGATATGATCAACATAGTGATGTTCACCAATGAAACTACTCCATCTCACGTGATGATTGGACATGGTTTAGTTGATTTGGATCACGTAATCACTTAGATGATTAGACGGATGTCTATCTAAGTGGGAGTTCTTTAAGTAATATGATTAACTGAACCTAAATTTATCATGAACTTAGTACTTGATAGTATCTTGCTTGTTTATGTATGATTGTAGATAAATGGCCCGTGCTGTTGTTCCGTTGAATTTTAATGCGTTCCTTGAGAAAGCAAAGTTGAAAGATGATGGTAGCAATTACATGGACTGGGTCCGTAACTTGAGGATTATCCTCATTGCTGCATAGAAGAATTACGTCCTGGAAGCACCGCTGGGTGCCAGGCCTGCTGCTGGAGCAACACCAGATGTTGTGAATGTCTGGCAGAGCAAAGCTGATGACTACTAGATAGTTCAGTGTGCCATGCTTTACGGCTTAGAACCGGGACTTCAACGACGTTTTGAACGTCATGGAGCATATGAGATGTTCCAGGAGTTGAAGTTAATATTTCAAGCAAATGCCCGGATTGAGAGATATGAAGTCTCCAATAAGTTCTATAGCTGCAAGATGGAGGAGAACAGTTCTGTCAGTGAGCATATACTCAAAATGTCTGGGTATAATAATCACTTGATTCAAATGGGAGTTAATCTTCCAGATGATTGCGTCATTGACAGAATTCTCCAATCACTGCCACCAAGCTACAAGAGCTTCGTGATGAACTATAATATGCAAGGGATGAATAAGACTATTCCCGAGCTCTTCGCAATGCTAAAAGCTGCGGAGGTAGAAATCAAAAAGGAGCATCAAGTGTTGATGGTCAACAAGACCACTAGTTTCAAGAAAAAGGGCAAAGGGAAGAAGAAGGGGAACTTCAAGAAGAACAGAAAGCAAGTTGCTGCTCAAGAGAAGAAACCCAAGTCTGGACCTAAGCCTGAAACTGAGTGCTTCTACTGCAAGCAGACTGGTCACTGGAAGCGGAACTGCCCCAAGTATTTGGCGGATAAGAAGGATGGCAAGGTGAACAAAGGTATATGTGATATACATGTTATTGATGTGTACGTTACTAATGCTCGCAGTAGCACCTAGGAATTTGATACTGGTTCTGTTGCTAATATTTTCAACTCGAAATAGGGAATACGGATTAAGCGAAGATTGGCTAAGGGCAAGGTGACGATGCACGTGGGAAACAGTTCCAAAGTCGATGTGATCGCAGTCGGCACGCTACCTCTACATCTACCTTCGGGATTAATATTAGACCTAAATAATTGTTATTTGGTGCCAGCGTTAAGCATGAACATTATATCTGGATCTTGTTTGATGCGAGACGGTTATTCATTTAAATCAGAGAATAATGGTTGTTCTATTTATATGAGTAATATCTTTTATGGTCATGCACCCTTGAAGAGTGGTCTATTCTTATTGAATCTCGATAGTAGTAACACACATATTCATAATGTTGAAGCCAAAAGATGCAGAGTTGATAATGATAGTGCAACTTATTTGTGTCACTGCCGTTTAGGTCATATCGGTGTAAACCGCATGAAGAAACTCCATACTGATGGACTTTTGGAACCACTTGATTATGAATCACTTGGTACTTGCGAACCGTGCCTCATGGGCAAGATGACTAAAACGCCATTCTCCGGTACTATGGAGAGAGCAACAGATTTGTTGGAAATCATACATACAGATTTATGTGGTCCGATGAATATTGAAGCTCGTGGCGGATATCGTTATTTTCTCACCTTCACAGATGACTTAAGCAGATATGGGTATATCTACTTAATGAAACATAAGTCTGAGACATTTGAAAAGTTCAAAGAATTTCAGAGTGAAGTTGAAAATCATCGTAACAAGAAAATAAAGTTTCTATGATCTGATCGTGGAGGAGAATATTTGAGTTACAAGTTTGGTGTACATTTGAAACAATGCGGAATAGTTTCGCAACTCACGCCACCCGGAACACCACAGCGTAATGGTGTGTCCGAATGTCGTAATCGTACTTTACTATATATGGTGCGATATATGATGTCTCTTACTAATTTACCGCTATCGTTTTGGGGTTATGCTTTGGAGACGGCCGCATTCATGTTAAATAGGGCACCATCAAAATCCGTTGAAACGATGCCTTATGAACTATGGTTTGGCAAGAAACCAAAGTTGTCGTTTCTGAAAGTTTGGGGCTGCGATGCTTATGTGAAAAAGCTTCAACCTGATAAGCTCGAACCCAAATCGTAGAAATGTGTCTTCATAGGATATCCAAAGGAGACTACTGGATACACCTTCTATCACAGATCCGGAGGCAAGACTTTTGTTGCTAAGTTCGGAAACTTTCTAGAGAAGGAGTTTCTCTCGAAAGAAGTGAGTGGGAGGAAAGTAGAACTTGATGAGGTAACTGTACCTGCTCCCTTATTGGAAAGTAGTGCATCACAGAAAACTGTTTCTGTGACACCTACACCAATTAGTGAGGAAGCTAATGATAATGATCATGAAACTTCAGAACAAGATACTACTGAACCTCATAGATTAACCAGAGTAAGATCCGCACCAGAGTGGTACGGTAATCCTGTTCTGGAAGTCATGCTACTAGATCATGATGAACCTACGAACTATGAAGAAGCGATGGTGAGCCCAGATTCCGCAAAATGGCTTGAAGCCATGAAATCTGAGATGGGATCCATGTATGGGAACAAAGTGTGGACTTTGGTTGACTTGCCCAATGATCGGCAAGCAATTGAGAATAAATGGATTTTCAAGAAGAAGACTGACGCCGACGGTAATTTTACTGTCTACAAAGCTCGACTTGTCGCAAAAGGATTTCGGCAAGTTCAAGGGATTGACTACGATGAGACCTTCTCACCCATAGCGATGCTTAAGTCTGTCCGAATCATGTTAGCAATTGCCACATTTTATGATTATGAAATTTGGCAGATGGATGTCAAAACTGCAGTCCTGAATGGATTTCTGGAAGAAGAGTTGTATATGATGCAACCGGAAGGTTTTGTCGATCCAAAGGGAGCTAACAAAGTGTGCAAGCTCCAGCGATCCATTTATGGACTGGTGCAAGCCTCTCAGAGTTGGAATAAACGCTTTGATAGTGTGATCAAAGCATTTGGTTTTATACAGACTTTCGGAGAAGCCTGTATTTACAAGAAAGTGAGTGGGAGCTCTGTAGCATTTTTGATATTATATGTGGATGACATATTACTGATCGGAAATGATATAGAATTTCTGGATAGCATAAAGGGATACTTGAATAAGAGTTTTTCAATGAAAGACCTCGGTGAAGCTGCTTACATATTAGGCATAAAGATATATAGAGATAGATCAAGACGTTTAATTGGACTTCACAAAGCACATACCTTGACAAGATTTTGAAGAAGTTCAAAATGGATCAAGCAAAGAAATGGTTCTTGCCTGTGTTACAAGGTGTGAAGTTGAGTCGGACTCAATGCCCGACCACTGCAGAAGATAGAGAGAAGATGGAAGATGTTCCCTATGCTTCAGCCATAGGCTCTATCATGTATGCAATGCTGTGTACCAGACCTGATGTGTGCCTTGCTATAAGTCTAGCAGGGAGGTACCAAAGTAATCCAGGAGTGGATCACTGGACAGCGGTCAAGAACATCCTGAAGTACCTGAAAAGGACTAAGGATATATTTCTCGTATATGGAGGTGACAAAGAGCTCATCGTAAACGGTTACGTTGATGCAAGCTTTGACACTGATCCGGACGATTCTAAATCGCAAACCGGATACGTGTTTACATTAAACGGTGGAGCTGTCAGTTGGTGCAGTTCTAAACAGAGCGTCGTGGCGGGATCTACGTGTGAAGCGGAATACATAGCTGCTTTGGAAGCAGCGAATTAAGGAGTCTGGATGAAGGAGTTCATATCCGATCTAGGTGTCATACCTAGTGCATCGGGTCCAATGAAAATCTTTTGTGACAATACTGGTGCAATTGCCTTGGCGAAGGTATCCAGATTTCACAAGAGAACCAAGCACATCAAGAGACGCTTCAATTCCATCCGGGATCTAGTCCAGGTGGGAGACATAGAGATTTGCAAGATACATACGGATCTGAATGTTGCAGACCCGTTGACTAAGCCTCTTCCACGAGCAAAACATGATCAGCACCAAGGCTCCATGGGTGTTAGAATCATTACTGTGTAATCTAGATTATTGACTCTAGTGCAAGTGGGAGATTGAATGAAATATGCCCTTGAGGCAATAATAAAGTTATTATTTATTTCCTTATATATCATGATAAAAGTTTATTATTCATGCTAGAATTGTATTAAAGCGGAAACATGATACATGTGTGAATACATAGACAAACAGAGTGTCACTAGTATGCCTCTACTAGACTAGCTTGTTAATCAAAGATGGTTATGTTTCCTAACCATGGACAAAGAGTTGTCATTTGATTAACAGGATCACATCATTAGTTGAATGATCTGATTGACATGACCCATTCCATTAGCTTAGCACCCGATCGTTTAGTATGTTGCTATTGCTTTCTTCATGACTTATACATGTTCCTATGACTATGAGATTATGCAACTCCCGTTTGCCAGAGGAACACTTTGTGTGCTACCAAACGTCACAACGTAACTGGGTGATTATAAAGGAGCTCTACAGGTGTCTCCAAAGGTACATGTTGGGTTGGCGTATTTCGAGATTAGGATTTGTCACTCCGATTGTCGGAGAGGTATCTCTGGGCCCTCTCGGTAATGCACATCACTTAAGCCTTGCAAGCATTGCAACTAATGAGTTGGCTGCGGGATGATGTATTACAGAACGAGTAACGAGACTTGCCGGTAACGAGATTGAACTAGGTATGGGATACCGACGATCGAATCTCGGGCAAGTAACATACCGATGACAAAGGGAACAACGTATGTTGTTATGCGGTCTGACCGATAAAAGATCTTCGTAGAATATGTAGGAGCCAATATGAGCATCCAAGTTCCGCTATTGGTTATTGACCGGAGACGTGTCCCGGTCATGTCTACATTGTTCTCGAACCCGTAGGGTCCGCACGCTTAAGGTTACGATGGCAGTTATATTATGAGTTTATGCATTTTGATGTACCGAAGGTTGTTCGGAGTCCCGGATGTGATCACGGACATGACAAGGAGTCTCGAAATGATCGAGACATAAAGATTGATATATTGGAAGCCTATGTTTGGATATCGGAAGTGTTCCGGGTGAAATCGGGATTTTACCGGAGTACCGGGAGGTTACCGGAACCCCCCCCCCCCGGGAGGTATATGGGCCTTAGTGGGCCTTAGTGGAAGAAGAGAAGAGGCAGCCAGGGCTGGGCCGTGCGCCCCTCCCCCCTTGGTCCGAATTGGACAAGGAGAGGGGGCCGGCCCCCCTTCCTCCTCTCTGTCCTCTTTCCCCCCCTCCACGAATCCTATTCCAACTAGGAAAGGGGGGAGTCCTACTCCCAGAAGGAGTAGGACTCCTCCTGGCGCGCCTCTCCTGGCCGGCCGGACCCCTCCCTTGAACCTTTATATACGGAGGCAGGGGCACCCCCTAGAGACACAAGTTGATCCACATGATCATATTCTTAGCCGTGTGCGGTGCCCCCTTCCACCATAGTCCTCGATAATATTGTAGCGGTGCTTAGGCGAAGCCCTGCGACAGTAGTACATCAAGATCGTCACCACGCCATCGTGCTGACGGAACTCTTCCCCGACACTTTGCTGGATCGGAGTCCGGGGATCATCATCGAGATGAACGTGTGCTAGAACTCGGAGGTGCCATAGTTTCGGTGCTTGATCGGTCGGGCCGTGGAGACGTACGACTACATCAACCAAACGCTTCCGTTGTCGATCTACAAGGGTACGTAGATCACACTCTCCCCCTCTTGTTGCTATGCATCACCATGATCTTGCGTGTGCGTAGGAAATTTTTTGAAATTACTACGAAACCCAACACGATGCACCAGTAAGATTTGGAGAACGAGAGCTGAAAGCTAGAATGAATAATTTGAGATGATGGGCTCTGGAGAATCAAACTGAAAAGACTCCTGAATTGCTCCGGATGGGTGAAAAGAATTCTCACAATCGGAAATAATAATGAGAGGATGGCATCAAGCTAGAACCATGAATCTTGAAGAGAATGGAGCAAGATTTAAGAGAAACTCTTCTTCGGTCTTCACAAACGAGAGAATGACGACGAGAAACACCACCATGATTTGTTGAGGCACTCCGGAATGAAAATTAGAAAGGTTGAACCGACGATGAAAAGAATTTGAAAGATCTTGGAGAAAGACATTTGACTGATGACAAATCCTTCTTACGTCAAACTTTGAAATGAATTTGAGAATAACTCCGGGAAAATTAGAAGAGTTATGTAAGATCCTGGGAAAAGACCTGTGGGTTAGGGACCACATGATGATCCACAAGTATAGGGGATCTATCGTAGTCCTTTCAATAAGTAAGAGTGTCGAACCCAACGAGGAGCAGAAGGAAATGATAAACGGTTTTCAGCAAGGTATTCTCTGCAAGTACTGAAATAAGTGGTAACAGATAGTTTTGTGATAAGATAATTTGTAACGAGCAACAAGTAACAAAAGTAAATAAAGTGCAGCAAGGTGGCCCAATCCTTTTTGTAGCAAAGGACAAGCCTAGACAAACTCTGATATAAGGAAAAGCGCTCCCGAGGACACATGGGAATATCGTCAAGCTAGTTTTCATCATGTTCATATGATTCGCGTTTGGTACTTTGATAATTTGATATGTGGGTGGACCGGTGCTTGGGTATTGTTCTTACTTGAACAAGCATCCCACTTATGATTAACCTCTATTGCAAGCATCCGCAACTACAACAAAAGTATTAAGGTAAACCTAACCATAGCATGAAACATATGGATCCAAATCAGCCCCTTACGAAGCAACGCATAAACTAGGGTTTAAGCTTATGTCACTCTAGCAACCCATCATCTACTTATTACTTCCCAATGCCTTCCTCTAGGCCCAAATAATGGTGAAGTGTTATGTAGTCGACGTTCACATAAGACCACTAGAGGCTAGACAACATACATCTCATCAAAATATCGATCGAATACCAAATTCACATGACTACTAATAGCAAGACTTCTCCCTTGTCCTCAGGAACAAACGTAACTACTCACAAAGCATAAACATGTTCATAATCAGAGGGGTATTAATATGCATAAAGGATCTAAACATATGATCTTCCACCAATTAAACCAACTAGCATCAACTACCAGGAGTAATTAACACTACTAGCAACCTACTAGCACCAATACCGGACTTGAAGACAAGAATCGGATACAAGAGATGAACTAGGGTTTTGAGATGAGATGGTGCTGATGAAGATGTTGATGGATATTGCCCTCTCCCGATGAGAGGAGCGTTGGTGATGACGATGGCGATGATTTCCCCCTCCGGGAGGGAAGTTTCCCCGGCAGAACAGCGTTGCCAGAGCTCTAGATTGGATCCGCCAAGGTTCCGCCTCATGGCGGCGGAGTTTTGTCCCGAAAGGTTGCTTCTTATTTTTTTTCTCGACGAAAGACTTCATATAGGAGAAGATGGTCATCGGAGAGCCACCAGGGGGCCCACGAGGCAGGGGGCACGCCCTAGGGGGGGCGCCCCCCACCCTCGTGAGAAGGGTGTGGGCCCCCTGGTCTTCATCTTTGGCGAGGATTTTTCATTATTTATTATAAGGTGTTCCGTGGAGTTTCATGACTTTTGGAGTTGTGCAGAATAGGTCTCTAATATTTGATCCTTTTCCAGCCCAGAATTCTAGCTGCCGGCATTCTCCCTCCTTATGTAAACCTTGTAAAATAAGAGAGAATAGCCATAAGTATTGTGACATAATGTGAAATAATAGCCCATAATGCAATAAATATTGATATAAAAGCATGATGCAAAATGGACGTATCACCACTCAAAAGAAAACACCATTGAACAATTTAAAGGAAGATTGCGTCGGTTGAATTAAATGGCTTGAATGAGATAACATCCTCAAAAGAACTTGAACGAATGCAGAGTGGAAACACGAATCTTCTGAGATATCTTCAGCACTCCGGAACAAATGTATAGCGAGAGGTGAATGATTATGGGGTGTGCACCGGCATGAGAAAACATATGAAATGAGGAAATGATATGATCGACAAAGCTTGAATTTAACCCACCGGGGAAGAAAGAGAACGAAGAATGATGAACTAGAAGCTCCGTTAGTATCTTCCTGAGAATCACCGGGTAAGAACATTGACAGAAAGAATGGAGAGATTTCCCATCAATAAGATGGATACTTGATTAAGAAATCCGAGTCCTTGAAGAAAAAGGGTGGGAGGGCGGGGAAACAAAGGCAACTTGGGACGGATGAAACAAATAACGTTGAGAAAACTTGAGTTGATCTTGCGGATGTTGAAAAAGATCGGATCCACTTGAAGAGAGACACACTGGTTCAGAAGAAATTGAGATGGCAAACTCGAAGATCAAGAAGGATTTGTATTCACATAGTAATATGAGAACACCGCTTAGGAAAGGTATGGAATCAACATTTGACTTCGAAGCAACTCGAATACCACAAACCAAAACAAAAACAAAGAATTGGCTTGTAGAATAAGCCGGAACAAACAAAGGATATACTACGTGATACTTGAATTCCCACTTATAAACTCCCGAAACCTTCTGGCTATGCAATTAGGTGTTGGGGATACAGGGGAAGCAGAATATCTCACCCAAAACTAACAAATCCTACATCCAGCTGTATCCATCCTTCAACAAATAACCAAGAAACCTTCGGAAATCATTTACCTCAACCTTTGAAAAGCATCCGTTATACGAGTTATGGCAATACTCCTGAACTCCCGCCCCAGTACTGGGTGGCGTCGAGGTTATCTCACCAACAACTGCATAAAAGAGATTTTCGATGTCGGCGAAACTCGGGTATTCCAGAACTGCAACGATAAAATTGTGATGACAACACCTCGGAGTTCACCTCCCCGGGACACTGCCACAACCCCTAAATGTCAGGAGGCACCAAGAACAACGTTCTCGTCACAAGACTATCGGAACGATTCCAAGATACCCGTGTGATCCTAATTTTTTTGTGAAATTTGAGGAGAGGAGAGTCAAAACTTCTACGTCAGGAGGCCTCACCAGAGCGACGAAGGGACTGAGGAGTAAAAAGAATCCTACTCTCCGACATATATAATCCTATAAGACTCAAAACATTTGTTCTAGACTCAACAACGTCAGCGATTCGATCAAGCAGGGGCTCCTAAGTCGGGGAAGGCTCTGATTACCAACTTATAACACCCACAATGCGGCTATATCTCCCACGTGTCGGGGCACGATTTAGAGGCATAGCCGCATGGTAGGTTTGTCGCAAGAGGGGTAATCTTCACACAATCCCATGTACTGAAGACGAAAAGGGATAAAGAGTTGGCTTACAATCGCCACTTCACACAAATACAAGTTAAACATACATCATCCAGAATACAATCAAGGTCCGGCTACAGAACCAAAATAAAGGAAGACAACCCCAAATGCTAGATCCCCGATCATTCCAACTGGGCTCCACTACTGATCAACAGGAAACGAAACAACACAACGAACAAGATTTTCTTCGAGCTCCCACTTGAGCTCGGTTGCGTCACCTACACTGGTATCATATGCACCTGCAACTGTTTGGAAGTATCTGTGAGCCACGAGGACTCAGCAATCTAACACCCGCGAGATCAAGACTATTTAAGCTTATGGGTAGGAGAAGGTAGTGAGGTGGAGCTGCAGCAAGCACTAAGCATATATGGTGGCTAACATACGCAAATAAGAGTGAGAAGAAAAGCAACGCAACGGTCATGAACTAGAAGTGATCAAGAAGTGATCCTGAAACTACTTACGCACAAACATAACACAAGAACCGTGTTCACTTCCCGGACTCCGCTGAAAAGAGACCATCACGGCTACACACGCGGTTGATTCATTTTAATTAAGTTAAGTGTCAAGTTCTCTACAACCATACATTAACAAATTCCCATCTACCCATAACCGCGGGCACGGCTTTCGAAAGTTCATACCCCGCAAGGATGTCCCAACTTAGCCCATCACAAGCTCTCACGGTCAACGAAGGATATTCCTTCTCCCGGGAAGACCCGATCAGTCTTGGAATCCCTGTTACAAGACATTTCGACAATGGTAAAACAAGACCAGCAAAGCCACCCGATGTGCCGACAATTCCAATAGGAGTCGCACGTATCTCGTTCTCAGGGCAACACCGGATGAGACTAGCTACGAGTAAAACCAAACCTCAAGTTTCCCCGAGGTGGCCCCACAGGCAGCTCGGTTCGGACCAACACTTAGAGAAGCACTGGCTCGGGGGGGTTAAAATAAAGATGACCCTTGGGTTGGCCGACCCAAGGGAAGAGTAATAGGTTGTTAGGCAAATGTAAAACCAAGGTTGGGCCATGCTGGAAGAGTTTTATTCAAAGCAAACTGTCAAGGGGTCCCCATAACACCCAACTGCGTAAGGAACACAAAATCAAGGAACATAACACTGGTATGACGGAAACTAGGGCGGCAAGAGTGGAACAAAACACCGGGCATAAGGCCAAGCCTTCCACCCTTTACCAAGTATATAGATGCATTAAAGTAAATAAGATATAATAATGATATCCCAACAATATCCATGTTCCAAACATGGAACGAACTCCATCTTCACCTGCAACTAGCAACGCTATAAGAGGGGTTGAGCAAAGTGGTAACATAGCCAAACAACGGTTTGCTAGGCAAAGTGGGTTAGAGGCTTGACATGGCAATATGGGAGGCATGATATAGCAAGTGGTCGGTAACGCGGCATAGCAAAAAGAGCGAGCAACTAGCAAGCAAAGATAGAAGTGATTTCGAGGGTATGGTCATCTTGCCTGAGATCCCACAAGGAAGAAGAACGAGTCCATGAAGAAGACAAACGGACGTAGTCCAACGAATCCTCACAACCCCAAAACAGAATCGAAGCTAATGAGAGAAGCAACCCGGAAAGAAACAAGCAACATAGTAAACAACCATCACATAAACATGGCATGATGCACAACCAAGTATGATGCATGTCCGGTTTAATGAGGCATGGCATGGCAAAGTGCATAAACAATACTACAAATTAAGTGGAGCTCAATATGCAACTCCGTTGCATATTGACGAAACACCACATTCAATTTATTTAGTTCGATCTCGTTTATGTACCCAACAATATTAAATGTTGATTAACATGGCAAGAGGTGAAGCTCAACAAAACTACCCCTTTAGGCAAGTTTAAATGAGGCCGGAAACAACGAACAACAATTCCGGTAAATCCACATAAGCATATTTTAGATTTGGTGCTGTTCTTCCCTAAATCATATTTTAGAGTTGTTAAACATGCAAAGTAAAGCCACCATGTTAAACTAGGCATTTTTCTACCCCATTTACATATAAAGTTTATTAAACTCCGAGCTACGGTTAATTAGTTATGAATTAAAACATTTTAACAAGTTATTTAAGCAAATTTAAACTAACAACATTTTAAACATTTTAAACATAGATGAAAGAGGCATATAATGAAACTAGATGAAATTCTAAGCATATTTCATATATAATGTTTTTACATATGATGCACGGTTGTTGAGTTTTAATATGCATGGAGTTTAGGGACTTTTCTGCAAAAGGTGAACCTCTGGATAAATAGGCAAATTGCAGGACTGGGAAAAACATTATGCGGGACACAACTGGCTATGGGCCAAAATAGTGGCAGGCGCTGGGGGGCAGCTCACCATGGGCCATGGCCTAGGTCGGGAAAGCAGAGGCAGGCCGGCAGATCTGGGCCGGCTCACTGGAGCGGTGCAGGAGGGAACCGGTGGGCTTCCTCACCAGAGGCCCATGCGGCTGATATGTTGGCGAACGAGGCCTTGGCGAGGGGAGAGGTCAACGCGGGCACGCGTCTCCCTCTCCTTGTTCGATGCAGGGTGAAGCAGAGGACTTGGCAAGGCGTGAGGCAGGGAGTTCAAAGCGAAGCAGGCCGCAGCGGAGGGACTTGACACGGAGGAACGAGGTCCACGGGAGCGCACACGAACGCGAGGGAGGTGGGGCAACAGGCGGGAGGGCTTGATCCATAGCGGATCCGGTCGGAGATGTCGGGTTCGAGGCGGAGGTCGCCGGAGTCCAGCGGGAGGATTGCAGGGATGACGTAGGGCGGCAGCGGACCCAGCTGAGATGGAAAAGGGGCAGCTGGTGCAGGGCAATGACGTGGGGGCTCTGGGTCAACGCAACCGCGGGCTTGGAGATCCATGGCGGGGCTCGACAGCTTGCCCGAGCTCTGGGCGATGAGGATCCATTCCAGGACGAAGCAGCGTCAGGCATCCATGGCGACGGAGTACCTGGGAGGGAGAGGGATTTGAGAGAGGGAAAACGAATAAGAGGACGGGAGGAGGAGGCGGGAGGGGCAAGCCGCGGAGGCCTCGGGCGACTGCAGAGGCTCGGGCTCCTCGATCCAGATCGAGGCAGGGAGGAGCTATGCTCTGGATTGGCTGGGCACGAAAGTCGAGTGAAGTTTGGTGGGGTTGCGGCGCTGCAATGGGATGGATGCATCGGGAGTGGAGGGGTGATCCCGAGGGGGATCTCGGTGGAGTGGCGGCGCGGAATAGGAAGGATGGGACATCTCCCTACGATTGAAGGTTAGAGTAGACTGATTATATAGTGAGTGGGTAAGGTTAGGGGCTACCTCGTCCCTCCGATCGTAATCGGACGATCGAGAAATAAATAGTTAGGAAGTCCAAAGAGGAAAAAGGAGATGTTTTATAGATGTTTGGGGATGATCCGGACCCATCGGTGACGACTGCTCGGGTCGGGTCCAGGACAGCTTTCGGACACGCGCGCGAGGAGGGCCGCGGGCTGACGAGAGAGGTTAGATTGGGCCTGGCAGTAAGTAGTGGGTTGTGTAGACGGTCTAGGGAGGAAAGATAGGGAAAGCCCGGCAACAGTTTTCGGAGACCGAAAACGTCCGACGATTTGACCGACTATATTGTCGCTATAGTTATCCGTTGGGGCGTCAAACGGACTCCGAATGCGATGAAACTTGGCAGGCGACCTACTAACAACATAACAACACCGCACGCCAACTTTCATCCCATTCTGAGAACATTTTCCGGCCACTTATAAAATAATATTTCGGACATGCCGCGGGCGCCTGCGAGTATGGTTGGGCTCAAAACGGACAACAGAAGGAACGGGGGAACCCAGACGGATGCAAGTTTGGAAACATGATGATGCAATACACATGATGACATGGCAAGATGCAACACGCAAGCAGAATGACAAGGCAACAACAGCGAATAAACTGAAAGACACCTGGCGCAACGGTCTTGGGGCGTTACAGATGTTCTGCTATCTTTTCAGTTTTGTCATGTCGGTCCTTGCTGGTCATCTAACTATGCCCCTGTAACATCCCAAATTTTAAATTTGGAATGTTATACAATAGATCATCATTGCATATCATATTTTATTGCATTTTGAGTTGATCCTAGAAATTTCACGCAACTCAAGGACCCTCGGAGAGAGAGTTGGGGATTTCGTTATTTTCATATTTGAGTTTTCTCAAATCTTAAAAATAGGATCATTTGATTTTATTTATTTTATGTTCAATTATTTCTATTATAAAAATATGAGAGAGGGAAAAAATGACTTTCCCAAAATAAAGAAATATTGAGGATTTAATAATAAAATCAAATAAGATTTTATTTTGGTTTTATTTGATATTTTATTTGAATTTAGGAAAAATGCGCGTTTTTCAAAATTGCATTTAGGCCCCAAATAAATGTTCATCCTGTGCGGCATGATTTTAGAAGCCAGGGAAAATTTATTTCAAGATTTTTGGAGTCCGTTAAGTATTCCTTTTATTTTTCTTTCCGAGTGTAACTATTTAAAGAAAAGCGTGAACCGACATACGGGCCGTATCCGGCCAGGGCTCCCTGGTCGGGGATTTATATAGCGCGCCCCGGGGGCCCGAGCAGCCCAAGCCGCCGCCCCAACCCTAACCCTAGCCGCGCCGCGCCCCAGCCACCGCCGCCGCTCGCCGCCGCCGCCAGAGCCGCCGCCACCACCGGACCCGCCCGCCGAGGTTGACCCGTCGCCGGTTTTTTTTAAAACCGTTGGTTTTCACCGGTTTTTTTTCGATTTTTTTAGATTCGATTTTTTTAGATAGATCGGTTTTTTTTTCTCGGTTTAGTTGTTTAGCGAGCGTTCGCTCGTTCGTTTGTTTTAACGAACGCGTTCAACGTTTAGATCCAGATAATGAACGTTCGTTTGTTAATCTGTTCGTCGTTTTTTTCCTCGGGTTAAATCCGCGATTTTTCTGATCGCGATTTCTGATCCGATTTTCTTTTTAGTATAACTTTTCGCTCGTTTATCGGAATCAGGCGATTCAAGCACCTGGAGTTTCGTATCGAAACCTTCTTTCCGTTTAACCAACTCAAACCAGTTTTTGCCTCTGTAAAATTTGACCTAGATCCAGAATAGGAAATGAAGCTTGTTTCTTTTGCCGTTTGTCTTTCGTTGCTTCGTTCGATTTGATTCTTTTTGCCAACCGGAGTTCTTAAGTTGAACTTTCTGGTTCGATCTCTTATTTGAGTGTTACCCATGCATTAGTTGAGTACTTATTGTATACTTGTTTGTTTGCGATAGAGTACCCGGAGTGCGCCGCTTGCTACTTCGAATCTATAAGTTTCACGGATCGTCAGCAAGGCAAGTAACACTTTGATCATACTTCCTATTACCCAGTTTTTATTTCATTAGACCAATCCTCACACATTGCATGATTAGGATCTAATTAAATTGTGGGTTTAGGAAGTAGATGAGGTAGTACCTATTACCTGTTGTTATCAAACCTTTGGGAGTTACTTCTATGTTTGCTTATTATGCCATGTTATGCTAGTAGATGTGGATTGGGTGAGTGTATCCATAATAGATGTGAGATTGTTAAATTAATGGTTTATCTAAGGTGGCAACTTGGATACACATCTGGGTGGATTGAGGCACCTGGGTATTCCAGCGATTGCCTGTTTTTCTTTTGGACCGCCACCCAGGCTCAAAGGGATCATGAGATTATTCATACTAGAAACTTCCGTGTGCAGCCACAAGCTACTATGGGCTCTAACATAGTTGACTAAGTTGTGCGAACTCTTACAGTGGTAGACTAGCAGATGTAGGGGAAAGTAGGTGTAACGGTCTACCCGATCGTATGGTGCTAGCGCTTCTGAAAGACTATGTCTCGGTCATCCATTTCTCAAACACCATGTAGTGCGAGAATCCCAATGGAGGAGAACGAGTCTTGTGGGGAAAAGTGCGAAAACCTCTGTAGAGTGTATAAACTAATCATGATTAGCCGTGTCCCTGGTTATGGACATCTTGAGTATCTAGTACCTGGATTATCATATGAATCTTATCATGTTACTCTAATTAATTTTGTTGGGTTTTAATGATGATGTTTAATTGGGATTGAGAGGGTGTCTACACTCTCAATGTTTAACAACCACCATGATAGTTAAATAAAATGTATTCCTTTGCAGTAGAAAAAAATTGGGTTTACGCAAAACTGTAACCATAGAGCTTTCCACCAGCCAAATATGCATGTAGTATAGCCTTATTCTTTCATTGCTCTCTATGTGTTACATTGCGAGGATATTCCATGTGCTGACCCATTTCGGGCTGCAACGTTCATGTTGCAGACTTTTCAGACGACGAGTAAGGTGCCTTTAGGTCGTGGTTCTATACTCAGTGATGTCGTTGGAGTTGATGGACTCACTTATCTTCCAAGCCTTCCGCTGTTATCGTTATTAGATGGCCTTAAGCCATATTTATTGTAATAAGTTCTTTTTTGAGACACTCGATGTATTAAGTGTGTGATTGCTACTCTGTTATAAATCCTTCAAGTACTGTGTGGTGTCAGCATTACTGATCCAGGGATGACATCGGAGCACAGAGATTGGACCATTTGAGGTCTGGTCGCAACAAGATGGTATTAGAGCACATGCTGACTGTAGGACACGACCACTAAGCTAAAGCCCTAGATCACTACTCACTCTTCTCATTCTGACTCCTCATCTTTTCTACTCTTTTAGGATGGCGGATGCAAGGAACAAGTTCACGCAACCGGATGAAGATACACCCTTTGGACGTCACTTGAAGGAAGTCACTAGATATCTGAACATAGGAGCACCAAGCTTCACCGGAACCTACAACGCCACATTACCAGAAGAAGAGCGCTGGATGATTCAAGTTCAAGGTCCAGGAAGGACGTTCATGCCAGTCACTGAGCCCGTAGAGTTTTCCTTTGATGCACTAACCTGGAGTCTAGGAAAGAGCATGGCAGCTCACATCGCCATGGGACGCATTGGAGAAGTTTACCGCAGTGATCTCAAGGATACTATTTACCAGATTTGTGGACACCGAGATGAGCACTGGGAGATGATCAGCACCAAGAAGGATGGATCAATTGCAGCTTTTATCCAGGAGTTAAACCAGCACATTTGACGTCGGGAGAACCAGATGTGCGCCGACATGATAGATCTGAAGAAGGCAAGGACAAGAATCACGGAACTGGAGGAAGAACTCAAGGCTACACGTGAAGATTATGAAGAAGAAATCGAAGTACTAGTGGATAAGAATGCTGACCTAACAATGAAGATCGAAATATTTATGGGAGGCCCTACCCAGTAGAAGAATATGAAGAACCCAAGGAGATTCGCCCAGAAGACTACATCATCATCGACGACACCGACTCGGATCCAGATGATAGCGATGATGACTATGTTGATGAAGCTGGAGCAGATATCATGGAGTCTGCAACCGAAGAATACTTCTAGTAGACCACCCCATCAGTAGTAGTAGTCCACCATGTAAATATAGTAGTCCGCGCACTTTTGCGATAGTTAGATTGATTGTATGGCCTTGTTTGATTGAATGAAGTGATATTGTTTGCTTTTGCCTCATGTGCATATGGGTAGTGTTTTCTCTCTAGATCTCTCTCTATTCTTAAATCTCATCTTTTCTAAACCCTCAAATGCCTCCAAGACGTGAACCCGGATTTACCTTCCCACCGGAGCTCACTCAGTTGATCCAGCACAGTACACGTTGATGCAGTTACTAGTCCAGAATCAGAATCAGGGGAACAACAACAACAACCCACCACCACCACCACCACATGTTGATCACTTAGCATGTTTTCTTAGGCTGAATCCGCCGGTGTTTTCCAGTAGCACCGAGCCGATAGTAGCAGATGATTGGCTCCATAAGACAGCTAGAGAGTTGACCACGGCAGGATGCACAGATGCGGAAAAGGTGAAGTTTGCCGCCATCAGCTTGACGGACCCGCAACATCATGGTGGGAGAATTTCACAGCCACTTTCCCTATCGACACTATCACATGGGACCAGTTTCAGCAGGCTTTCCGTACTGCCCATGTTTCAGGAGGAGCTATGGCCATGAAGAAGCGAGAGTTTCGCAACTTGCGCCAAGGAGGACGGACAATTGGCCAGTATGTGGAGGACTTCAGTAAGCTAGCATGTTATGCCCCAGATCACGTTGCTACGGATGCAGCTAAGCAGGAGAAGTTTCTGGAAGGGTTGAATGATGAGTTGAGCATGCAGTTGATGGTAGCAACCTTCAACAACTACCAGGAGTTGGTAGATCGTGCTCTTATGATTGAAGGGAAGTAGCAGCAGATTGAGAACCGCAAGAGGAAGTATGGACAAGGGAAGTACAATTCTGGAGCTCAGCAGAAGCCACGTTTTACCCCTAGACCGGGAGGGCATTTTCAGCATACCCATGGAGGAGGTAGCTCGCACAACCATAACGGCCCCAAGAATGGTAATGGGAATGGAGGAAGCAACGGCCAGAACCGTACCAACCCATCAACCCCAGTCAAAAGAGACCTGAGCCAAGTCACTTGCTTTAAGTGCCAGAAGACCGGACATTATGCCAACGAATGTCCTGAAGCCCAGAATGGAAATGACAATGGAAGCTCTGGGAAGAAGCCTAACCCTTTCAATAGGGGACAGGTGAACCACGTTAACATGGAGGAGGTTGAAGAGCAGCCAGATGCAGTAATCGGTAAGTTTTTGGTTAAGTCATTTACTGCACTCGTTCTTTTTGACACTGGTGCATCGCATTCATACATATCAAGGGAATTTGCGGATAAGTATAACTTACCCACCAAAGTTCTTAGAACATCCATGTTAGTAAGCTCACCAGGAGCGGAGTATATGGCTAGTAAGGGATGTTTTCAAGTACCATTGAGTATAGGCAGGCATGTGTTTCCCTCGGATTTAATCATTCTGGAATCATAAGGTTTGGATATAATTCTGGGTATGGATTGGCTGTCGATGTATGGAGGAAACATCGATTGCGCCAGTAAGTCAATTTTGCTTACCACCCCAGAAGGAAGAAGGATCAAGTATGTATCCCAGCATGTGCCTAAAAGGACTCGAGTAAATTTGTTAACAGGAGTTGTGCAGGAGGAAGTACCAGTAGTGAAGGATTTCCCTGATGTATTTCCAGAGGAGTTGCCAGGCATGCCATCGGATAGAGATATTGAGTTTTTGATTGAGCTTTTGCCAGGCACAGGGCCAATATCTAAGAGACCATATAAGATGCCCGCAAAGGATTTGGAAGAGATTAAGAAGCAGATTAAGGAGTTACTGGATAAAGGTTATATTCGCCCAAGTTCTTCACCTTGGGGATCGCCAGTACTTATAGTGGAGAAGAAGGATGGATCGTTAAGGATGGTTGTTGCTTATCGAGGATTGAATGAAGTAACCATCAAGAACAAGTACCCACTACCGATGATCAATGATCTGTTTGATCGATTGCAAGGAGCTAAGGTATTTTCCAAGATCGATCTGCGATCAGGATACCATTAGTTGAAGATTCGAGAACAGGATATACCTAAGACGGCTTTTACCACCAGGTATGGGCTGTACGAGTATACCATTATGTCATTTGGTCTGACTAATGCACCTGCATATTTTATGAACATGATGAACAAAGTATTTATGGAGTTTTTGGATAAGTTCATCGTAGTGTTCATTGATGATATTCTGGTTTACTTGAAGAATGAAGAGGAGCATAAGGAGCATTTGCGTTTGGTTCTTGGTAAGCTCAGAGAACATCAGCTATATGACAAGTTTAGCAAATGTGAATTTTGGTTGAAGGAAGTTGGATTTCTTGGAGACGTTATATCCGGAGAAGGTATAGCAGTAGATCCCACCAAGGTTGACATTGTGACAAATTGGGAAGCGCCAACAACAGTTGGAGAGATCCGGAGTTTTCTTGAACTCGCAGGATACTACCGGAGGTTTATTGAAAATTTCTCAAGGATTGCGAAGCCTATGATGGAGTTGTTGAAGAAGGATACCAAGTTCAAATGGACTGAGGAATGTGAGGCTAGTTTCCAGGAGTTGAAGAAACGTCTGGTTACATCACCAGTGTTGATTTTGCCGGATCAGACCAAGGATTATGAAGTGTATTGTGACGCTTCACGTCGAGGACTTGGAGCAGTACTTATGCAGGAAGGAAGAGTTGTTTCCTACGCCTCACGACAGCTTAAGCCGCATGAGTTAAATTTTGCCACTCATAATTTGGAGTTAGCAGCCGTAGTGCATGCGTTGAAAACTTGGAGACACTTTCTCATTGGAAACCATTGTGAGGTGTACACGGATCACAAGAGTTTGAAGTACATTTTCACGCAGAAGGAATTAAATCTCACGAAAAGGAGATGGTTGGAGCTCATCAAGGATTATGATATGAGATTGCATTATCACCCCGGAAAGGCTAACGTAGTAGACGATGCGCTGAGCCATAAAAGTCATGTCAACACCCTAATGACGGGAGATTTACCAAGGGAGTTAGCTGAAAATCTTCGTGAGCTATGTTCGGAGATAGTCCCGAGAGGCTATGTAGCAGCATTGCAGATCCAGTCTACTTTGATGGATAAGATCAGAGAAGCTCAAAGGATTGACAAGGAGGTTGCTTCTATTAAGGAGAAAATTAGGAAAGGAAAAGCTAAAGGATTTCGTGAGGATGAGCACGATACCTTATGGTTTGAAGACCATGTTTATGTGCCTAATGACCCGAAGATCAGGAAGTTAATTCTGCAAGAGGCCCATGATTCACCATATTCGGTTCACCCAGGAAATACCAAGATGTATTTGGATTTGAAGGATACTTTCTGGTGGATCGGAATGAAGAAGGATATTGCGGAGTATGTAGCAGTTTGTGATGTATGTCAGAGAGTAAAGGTAGAGCATCAGAAGCCAGCGGGATTGCTACAGCCATTGCCAATACCCGAATGGAAGTGGGATAAGTTAGGCATGGATTTTATTACAGGATTGCCCAGAAATCGTTTAGGCTATGACTCGATTTGGGTTGTAGTCGATCGTTTGACAAAGGTAGCTCATTTCATTCCAGTGAAGACTACCTATACTAGTGCCAAGTTGGAAAAGATATACATGACCAGGATCGTATGTCTGCATGGAGTTCCAAGGAGCATTGTATCAGATAGAGGAACCCAATTTACCTCAAAATTCTGGAATCAGTTGCATGAAACTTTGGGTACTAGGCTAGAGTTCAGTACAACTTTCCACCCGCAGACAGATGGACAGACCAAGAGAGTCAATCAGATTTTGGAGGATATGCTGAGAGCTTGTGCGCTAGATTATGATCTAGTTGGGACGAGAATTTGCCATACGCAGAGTTCTCTTATAACAACAGTTATCAATCCATTTTAAAGATGGCCCCTTTCGAAGCCTTATACGGAAGGAGGTGCAGGACCCCATTGTCGTGGGATGAAGTTGGAGACCGTCAGTTGTTTGGACTGGATCTGATTAAGGAGTCTAAACAGAAAGTAAAATTGATTCGCGATAGGCTCAAGGTAGCTCAGTCCAGGCAGAAGAGCTACGCGGATTCTAAATGCAAGGAGACAGTTTACGAAGTCGGAGACCAAGTTTATCTTCGAGTATCTCCACTTCGAGGAGTTAAGCGCTTTGGAGTTAAGGGAAAGTTAGTGCCACGTTTTGTAGGACCATACAAGGTTTTGGAACGTATGGGAGAAGTAGCCTATAAGTTGGAATTGCCCGAAGGATTGTTAGGAGTCCACGACGTGTTCCATGTTTCACAGTTAAAGAAGTGCCACTCGGAGATGGCTGATATACCGTTGAGAGATACAGTGCCGCTGGAAGCGATTCAGTTGGACAGTGATTTGACCTACGAGGAGAACCCAGTTAAGATTCTTGAGTATGCCAGCCGAGTCACCCATAGCAAGGTTATCAAGTTTTGCAAAGTTCAGTGGAGCCACCACACGGAGGATGAGGCCACCTGGGAACGAGAGGATGATTTGCTGAAGGACCACCCTCACCTATTTTCTAGCCAACCCAAATCTTGAGGGCGAGATTCATTTTAAGGGGGTAGGTTTGTAACATCCCAAATTCTCAATTTGGAATGTTATACAATAGATCATCATTGCATATCATATTTTATTGCATTTTGAGTTGATCCTAGAAATTTCACGCAACTCAAGGACCCTCGGAGAGAGAGTTGGGGATTTCATTATTTTCATATTTGAGTTTTCTCAAATTTTGAAAATAGGATCATTTGATTTTATTTATTTTATCTTCAATTATTTCTATTATAAAAATATGAGAGAGGGAAAAAATGACTTTCCCAAAATAAAGAAATATTGAGGATTTAATAATAAAATCAAATAAGGTTTTATTTTGGTTTTATTTGCTATTTTATTTGAATTTAGAAAAAATGCGCATTTTTCAAAATTGCATTTAGGCCCCAAATATATGTTCATCCTGTGTGGCTTGATTTTAGAAGCCGGAGAAAATTTATTTCGGGATTTTTGGAGTCCGTTTAGTATTCTTTTGTTTTTCCCGAGCGTAACTATTTAGAAAAAGGCGCGAATCGACCTACGGGCCGTATCCGGCCAGGACTCCCTGGTCGGGGCTTTATATAGCGCGCCCCGGGGGCCCGAGCAGCCCAAGCCACCGCCCCAACCCTAACCCTAGCCGCACCGCGCCCCAGCCGCCGCCGGAGCCGCCGCCGAGGTTGACCCGCCGCCGGTTTTTTTTGAAAACCGTTGGGTTTCATCGGTTTATTTTCGGTTTTTTAGATTTGATTTTTTTAGATAGATCGATTTTTTTCTCGGTTTAGTTGTTTAGCGAGTGTTCGCTCGTTCGTTCGTTTGAATGAACATGTTCAACGTTTAGATCCAGATAACGAACGTTCGTTCATTAATCTGTTCGTCATTTTTTTTCCTCGGATTAAATCCGCGATTTTTCTGATCGCGATTTCTGATCCGATTTCATTTTAGTATAACTTTCCGCTCGTTTATCGGAATCTGGCGATTCAAGCGCCTGGAGTTTCGTCTCGAAACCCTCTTTCCGTTTAACCAACTCAAACAAGTTTTTGCCTCTGTAAAATTTGACCTAGATCCAGAATAGTAAACAAAGGTTGTTTCTTTTGCCGTTTGTCTTTCGTTGCTTCGTTCGATTTGATTCTTTTTGCCAACCGGAGTTCTTAAGTTGAACTTTCTGGTTAGATCTCTTATTTGAGTGTTACCCGTGCATTAGTTGAGTACTTATTGTATGCTTGTTTGTTTGCGATAGAGTACCCAGAGTGCGCTGCTTGCTACTTCGAATCTCTAGGTTTCACGGATCGTCAGCAAGGCAAGTAACACTTTGATCATACTTCCTATTACCCAGTTTTTATTGCATTAGATCAATCCTCACACATTGCATGATTAGGATCTAATTAAATTGTGGGTTTAGGAAGTAGATGAGGTAGTACCTATTACCTGTTGTTATCAAACCTTTGGGAGTTACTTCTACGTTTGCTTATTATGCCATGCTATGCTAGTAGACGTGGATTGGGTGAGTGTATCCATGACAGATGTGAGATTGTTAAATTAATGGTTTATCTAAGGTGGCAACTTAAATACACATGTGGGTGGATTGAGGCACCTGGGTATTTCAGCGATTGCCTGTTTTTCTTTTGGACCACCACCCAGGCTCAAAGGGATCATGAGATTATTCATACTAGAAACTTCTGTGTGCAGCCACAAGCTACTATGGGCTCTAGCATAGTTGACTAAGTTGTGCGAACTCTTACAGTGGTAGACTAGCATATGTAGGGGAAAGTAGGTGTAACGGTCTACCCGATCGTAAGGTGCTAGCGCTTCTGAAACACAATGTCTCGGTCATCCGTTTCTCAAACACCATGTAGTGCGAGAATCCCAACGGAGGAGATCGAGTCTTGTGGGGAAAAGTGCACAAACCTCTGTAGAGTGTATAAACTAATCATGATTAGTCGTGTCCCCGGTTATGGACATCTTGAGTATCTAGTACCTGGATTATCATGTGAATCTCATCAGGTTACTCTAATTAATTTTGTTGGGTTTTAATGATGATGTTTAATTGGGATTGAGAGGGTGTCTACACTCTCAATGTTTAACAACCACCATGATAGTTAAATAAAATGTATTCCTTTGCAGTAGGGAAAAATTGGTTTTACGCAAAACTGTAACCATAGAGCATTCCTCCAGCCAAATATGCATGTAGTATAGCCTTATTCTTTCATTTCTCTCTATGTGTTACATTGCCAGCATATTCCATGTGCTGACCCGTTTTGGGCTGCAACGTTCATGTTGCAGACTTTTCAGACGACGAGTAAGGTGCCTTTAGGTCGTGGTTCTATACTCAGTGATGTCGTTGGAGTTGATGGACTCACTTATCTTCCAAGCCTTCCGATGTTATCGTTATTACATGGCCTTAAGCCATATTTATTGTAATAAGTTCTCTTTTGAGACACTCGATGTATTAAATGTGTGATTGCTACTTTGTTATAAATCCTTCAAGTACTGTGTGGTGTCAGCATTACTGATCCAGGGATGACACCGGAGCACAAAGATTGGACCGTTTGAGGTCTGGTCGCTACAGCCCCATAAATGACCAGTCCTGGTTTTTTCCTTGGGTCACATGAAAGTCGGTCATCCAACCATGGCCCCCTGAACACACGTCCTTGTTTTTTTCCCTTCAGTCATACCCAAAATAATACTAGCATATTCTCAAAATAATACTAGCAATCAAATCTTCAAGTGAATATATTAGAATGCAAAAAGAGTGAAAATATTAAAATGCTACAATAGTTCAAATATAAATATTACAATCTAAGTTAAAATAAAATAGTTTAAACTTCTCAACCATTTCCTTGCTCTAGTGCTCCATTGAAATCCTACAAATTCTCAATCCGATCTTCCCTGAGTTGCTTGATGATGAATTTAGACAAACAAATCAAACATGATTCAATTATGATTTGAAAGTTGGATATGATCATTTATGTTCTCAAATTTTAGGTCCTCGGCAGTACTTTCACCCTCATCCTGCACGATCATATTATGCAGGATCACATAACATATCATCACCTCCCACGGGGTCTTCGGATCTTATTATTTAGCAAGTCTACGAACAATTGTAATGTGAATTTAGAGCACTCCAAATGCCCTCTTCACAATTTCTCTCTCTCTCTCTCTCTCTCAGATAAAGTGGGCTTGTTTTTACCAACTGGATTAGAGATGGTTTGACGAAGGTTGTTCAAATAGTAGTTCATGTTGTAGTCATGCCCGTTGACAATATAATTGCACGAAGGAGCTTTTCTATCATTCAACCGAGCAAACAATGATTACCGCTGCAACACATGGATATCATTATGAGACCCGGGAATTGCCAAAGAAAGCGTACCAAATCCAGAGGTCTTGTGATGCAACTATTTCCAGAATGATGGTGAGCTTTTTAACATGGCCCTGATATTGCCGTTATTGAGCTTTTGGGTAGATTTTTCATCTCCAGTGCATGCAATAAAGATATCCGAGTATACCTAGGCATCCTCTTGCTTCTGAGTGACATGAGCCTTTCAGTGTCTGTGACAGTTGGTTCTCTCAAGTACTGGCTTGACGAAGGTTGCAGAGATCTGGCAAGGGCTTGGTGTGAGATCTGGGTGGTACAATGGCGGCTTCTGGTAGGGAGAAGCGGACACAGAGAAGGGAGTAAGGGATGGAGACACCGAGTGTGATTTTGGTGGGATGAGGGTGTCAGAGTCCTATGTGACTCATATCCGGACTCCTATAAGGTCCCCTTAGTTTACTTCTGATTTGTGGGGACGGGCACACGAACTGGTTCGTGGACTGATACAGGATGGCATTGAGTAGCAAACTATTTTCTAAGGTGCAATTTTGTTTTGTTTTATACTAGATTTCCCAACACTTTTTACATATTTTTATAAAAAATACCAAATTTTGTCAACAAATAGTAGTACTTGGTGTGCAATCCTGGTATTCCTATATGAGCTTGTCATATTTTTTGGGGGGGGGGATAATACACATAATTAAAAACAAGTTTGTTCACAAAATGTACTATCTGGGATGAAGTTTCGCGACATTCACTCCAAATCGTCAACGTTGTATCACCCAAATCAATTTTAGTGACTATTCGAGTACTTTTACACATCAAATTTTTCTACAACTTGGTTTAAAATATAAGTATTATTGGAAATATGTCTTGTAGGCAGCAATACTTGTATTATTTATTTTCATGTTTATAATTAAATGTTTATACTCTATGTTATAACTGATATGGCTCTTGAATATGTGATTCAAAGGAAAACTCATAAGCACGTGTAGAGTTATAAACGGTAAAACCGGATTCCTATTCTTGCCTCTAGGACTAGCTCAAGTGTTGCATGATGACTATGTTTTCCTAATCATGGGCATACGTTCAGAGTAACAAGGATGCCGACAACTTTGAGCGTACAATGTTAGATGAACAATCATATTGAATTGACCCAACTTCTATGTTATACTTTAGATGTCATCGTCACAAGTCTAAAGTTCATAACACAGAGATTTAAGTACGCCCAATTTCTTAGACCATGAGAGTATCGAGTCACTTCATGCCGGACCGTACACTTCGGGGTTGCTCCAACATCATTTGATAGGGTGGTCATAACGACAACTTTACATGTTTATCATAAAGTGTAACAAGGGGCAAGATAGCTCAAGAGTGGGATTTGCTCCTCCGACAATGGAGAGATATTCTTAGGGCCCTCTCGGTGTGAAGACATCCATCGTTGTCTGACCAGACACAAGTGACTTGCTCACATGGATGTCGGAACATGACAATGAAAAAGAACAAGAAAGCCAGTAACAAGGAGACCGCTATAGTGAGCAGGAGAATGCCTCAAGAGGATATTGATGTATCTCACCTTGGGTTTTCTAAAGTACCACGCAGCAAAAGGACTATCATATGATAACCAAAGGTTCACTCGAATATCATTCGTGTGGATATAGGGTCAACATGGATGTCCACAAGTTCGTTGTTTGACTATTGAACGAAAGGAAGTTTCAGTCATGTCTATATTTCACCAAACATGCAGGGTCACACACTTAAGGTACTTTTGATCCGCTGAGTAGTAATTGATTTAGGAGTATTGGAGAATATCACTGGAAAATTTCCAGGGACGACGGAATTTTTTTGAGAGAGAATCGAAAGTGTTTCGGGAAAACAAAGGTATTGGAAGAAAACCAAGTACAACTTGAGAGCCGAAAAAGTTTACGAACGCACAGAAAATACATCGCATGGTCCAGGAAAGTTCTGGAAGATTCTAGAACCCTCCCGAATGATCTGGAGGAGCCCATGGGGCTGCCTACTTGGCTGGCCCAAGTGGGGCAGCCCACATGGGCTAATTGGGCCAAGGTAGTGGTGGGGAGCGGGGCGGGGGGGGGGGGGGGTGAGCCGTCTCTCCCTTGTCTTGAGGGCCAAATCGGGGGGTGGTCGCCGCCCCCTTGGCTTGAGGGGCAAGTTGGGGGCCGCCACCCTAGGGTTTTTGGTGGGGGGCACAACCCCCTAGCGCCTATATATGAGAGGGGACAACCCCTCCAAAGGCACCTCTTCAGGTGCAAGGGTTGCCCCCTTCTTGCTCTCATTCTTCACAATAGTTGATCCCTCTCGAAGGGCCGCTCCTTCCTCCTCTTGTACTCAAGCATCGTTTTAGCTTTGGATGGCGAAGCGCTGCCAGATCAATGGTGTTGTATGTGTGCAATCCAGAGAGGGATCGTAAGTTTGATTCTTGTTTGAGGGAACTGTTCATGGGACGGATCGACGAACTTCGAGATCATCTTCACCGGCTCTTCTTTCGCGGCAACTCATTTGTTGGTAAAATCATATGTGAACTTGTATGCACGATCTTCATAGTGATCCCGGAATTAGATTCGTATGACATTTTTTGTTTTCTACTACGTTTTCCAAGAAATATATAATAGTACTAAAATCACCATTTGTCCTACGTTTTCGTATGACTTAAAATCACCATTTGTCATGTAATAATTGCAATTTAGCATTTTCTTTGTTAATTGGGGGGGGGGGGGTGGTAAAGCATATCTAAATGTTGTCAAAAAATACTAAAAATTGGTTAGGATCCCTAATATTGGTATAGTAAGTTACGAATTAAATTTGTGAAGAATACAAGTAAGAGAAATAATGATCGTTCACCAAATTGACTATCTCCCCTAACATCCGATGCAAATATCCAAAAAAATCCTTTTCTGGTGACCATGTGAAAACTTTACCAACTCAAAAAAATTCCTGCACATTAGTTTAAGATATGTACAAATAAATGTAAATTAAAAACATCTTTTGTTGGTAATAATCATACTTTATTTTTTATCTGGCTATTTAAGAGGGGAAAATGAAATAATATCTAAATGTTGTCACAAAGTACTAAAAATTGGGCAATTGTCCTATGATTGCTACAATATGTCATGATAAAAAGAGAGCAGCGTTTTGGCTCTCGGGGCACAGATGAGCCCCACACGTGAACGGTAATTTCCGTGTACTAAAAGAAAATTCAAAAAAAAATCCAAATTGTTCTGGGATGGAAGATGCTTGAGTGTATGATCTGTGTGCCAAATTACAGCGCACTTGGACATGTGAGTAGCTCTCAGTAAAAAAAATTAGGATCTATAAAAAAGTTTACTTGTTCGGGCTGATTTTTTTCCTTGATAGCTACTTAGATGTCCGAATGCGCCGACAATTGGCACGAACCTCACACACTCAAATATCTTCCATGCAAAAAATCATTTTATTTTTTATTTTTTTAGTATTTTCTTTAACAATACCGTTCACGGGTTGCAAATGAGTCCGGGCTTAGAGTTGGATTTTGTTGATGAACATCCAACTAATAGAAATGATCATTCACCAAGTGGACTATCGCCCATAACATCCCATGAAAATAGCTACAACCCTTTTTCAGGGATCGCTAGATCATTTTTCCACTTTAAATTTTCCTAGACCTTGGTTTAACATTTTAATAAGGAATGTGAACTAAAATAACCATTTTTATCCAATAACATTTTTTTAGCATTTTTTCCAACTTTTTAGAAAAAATTCTTTAAATAAATTTCTCAAAAAAATTATAAAGCTTGGCACGGTGTGCTAATATTGGTACATGAGCTTCCACGTTATTTCATTATAGTTACCACGGAAAATTTATTAATTTGACCGTGGTAATTTTGTTAATTAGACCATGGTAGTTTTATTGTAGATACCATGGATATTTTATTTATTTAGAAATGATAAATTTATTAATTAGGTCATTCCAATTTATATTTAGGTAGCATGGCAATTTTATTCCTTTACACCATGGTGATTTTATTAATTATATCGTGTTAGATTTATTGTTGGGAGGATGTCAATTTTATTTTTGGTTCTCAAGGAAAATTTAGGCCTTTTTTGTTTACTCTAAATCATGGCAATTTTGTATATCTTGTCACACGAGAAATGTAGATAGTTTTCCATCTCTTTTTTCCAAGATAGAAATGCAAAATACACACAATGGCAAAAATATTTTCAATGGTGATTTCATATAACCTCATGGCAATTTTACATTTTTGGTCTCCAAAACACAACAATTTTTGCCACACACTTGCATTGTTCTTTTGGACATGGCAAATTTAGGTAAATTTGATTGTTAAATCATTGCAAATGAAAAATCATGGCAAATTTGCTATGTGCTTGTGTTCAGTTTTTATAGAGTTTTTGCCATGGATCATGACAACTTTTTGTTTGTATATCACATGTGTGCCATGTCATTTTTTGTTGCATTTTAAAGATAATTTAGGTAAATTTGTGTTCGTGACATGGCAAAATTTATGATTTTTGGGTTTTCAGACATCATGAAAATTAGAGAATTTTTTATGTGTTTTTATTGACAATTTGCAAATTGATGCTATATATGATGACAAATCTATTTTTTTATGGCAAGTGTTTCTATTTTATTTATTTTTACCGGTTTTAGTTTTGAACTTTTTCCTTTTTTTGAAAGCAGTTTTGACTTTTTTCCTGGCTGTTAGTAATGATGATGGGAGGAGGCTCACCAAACAAACTGTCCTCAGTCGCGTTGGAGAGGTTAGCGGACATTTTGGTTCGCTCGATCCTCCCTCCCATAGTGAACGAATCGTTCACTCAGGGGACCTCTAGATCAAATATTGACTAGAAGGCATGGTCTAACCTTTTAAAAGAGATGGGAGAGGGTATTTTTTTCAGGGGCTAGATCCTGATATACTTTGTTGAGTTAATATCAGAATTGTAGTTAGATTATTTGATAAAAAAAATCAAATTACACATGTAATTTCAAACTTAAACTCCGAGAACTTTCTTAGCCTACATTGAAAAAAAAGCCCACTAAAATTATTGAGAATTATTGGTCAGTTTATCATTACCAGCTCGTTTGAAATGCATCGTTCTAATACAAAAACCGGGGTAATCCTCCTTTTTCCAAAAAAAAAACTTGTTTGGAATGCAGGAACTTGATGGTAACAAACCAACTTTACTAACAGTCTTGCAAAAGAGAACCGAGTTTTGGAGTTTCTGTCCAGATATTTTTAATGTGTGGAGACTTCTTCCACCTTCCACCCGCAAAAAAAAAAATAAAAAAAATTTGCGTGGAGACTTCTTCGCCACCGATGTCATATAATATCTCTGCGTGGATGTACAATACATACTCCCTTCGTTTCGAATTACTTGTTACAGATATAGATGTATCTCGATGTATTTTAGTTTTAGATACATTCATTTCTGTGACGAGTAATTTAAAACAGAGGGAGTAATTGCAATTTGCATTGCATTCACCCGCAAGCAAAGGACAAAAAGAAGAGCTACGTACACAAGATTACTGTCATCTGTTTTTGTCACCCACCTTCCCCTGCAAGTAGCGGAGTACCTGTGGGATCGAGACAACGGCGGTGCCGCTGCCAGGCCTAGTGCAGAGCCTCGCGACTATCACGAGGTCCCGGAGCTCGCCGTCGTCGTAGGTGCCCCCGAGATCCGCGTCCACCATCCTCTGCATGGATCCGGCGAACCCTGGCTCCTGCACCCACCGCACGAGCTCGCCGTCGCCGCCCCCGGGCGACTGTCCGGTGACGAGCTCCAGGAGCAACACGCCGTACTGGAACACCAGCTCCGTCCGCCTCTGCTGAATTCGCTCTGGAGAAAGAACACGCAGGCTCTAGTGTCAGTGTCAGTGCCATTCCAGACGTGTCAGACAAAGTGATGATAAAAATGGCCAAGAGAACCTTCGGCGTGGGATCCTTCGGAAGAGTCGTGACCGACGACACTGACGTTCGATAGCTGAAACTTAGTACAAATTCAGTTGCTCGATCGATCTATTGGCGGGCCAGGACAGATAGCATCGTCTGCAACGTACCAATGTGACTCACCTTGGCGACGAAATCAGCATCCATCATCACGTTGCTCGAGTTCACCGTCACGTGGAACACCGGAGGGTCGCAGAAGTAGTAGAGATACTCCTGCATCCACTCAAAATCAATCACGAAAATAAATGGTGTTATCTTTCTTGCGTCAAATTTTGAAGTGTTGTGGATGTGGCAGTGGTCGTTAGCAGAAAGGATTACCAGGGCTGCTGCGACATCTATGGCAACCTGCAACCGGGTCCTCCAGTTGAGTGGCGTCCTAAGAGGATCTGTTGCAGCAGGACGCATCATCAGTGTGGCAGCTTAACTGAAGAGCACAAGAGATATCCCTCCCTCAAGAATTTATTACCGTGGAGGCATTCTTTCAGGCTCCTGTTCTCCATCTGATCAAACACCAGAAACCTGTAACAAGAAAGAGAAGCGCAAATCAGAAGATTAGTTAGGAGAAGAGAAAAATACAGTACTAATAAAAATGGCGCCGTGGGTGAACCTGTTGTGTCCTTCTGAGAAGCCGCGGAGCCTGACGACGTGTCGGTGGTTGAGGCGGCCGAGCAGCTGCAGCTCCCGGTAGAAGGCGCCCTCCTGCCCTTCCTGGTCCGGGTCGCCGCTGCCCGCACGGCGCACCGTGGCGACGAGGCCATCAGCGAAGCGGGCGCGGTACGCCGTGCCGCGAGGCCCGCCGGTCTCGAGGGCCGTGCTGAAGCCTCTGGTGGCCGCCTCGATCTCGCTCGGCTTGAACCTCCTCGCGAACGGCAGAGCACCTGGTTTTCCGAAAGCAAAGCCACAGAGAGACAGATTGGTACGCGTGCGCGAAATTCCCGAGGAAAAGAAGGCAGTGAAGCTCGGAGAAGGGAGAGGGCGTACGCGTGCGGCCGAGCCGCTGGTGGAGGCAGCCCATGCCCATCCGTCTGGAGAGGTCGGCAGGCAGAGGCAGACGGCGCACCGGGATTGGTGCGCTTATTTGTTTCAGAGCAGAGGAGACAGATACTCCTACTGTAGTAGGCAGCAGGCAGACGGTGAGGGAGGCCTATGTTTTCTTGCTCTTGTTTATGGAGATCTTCAGGTACAACGAAATGGACCGCCTATCCTCTTTTGCCGTTGGTAAATTAGTTAAAACCGTGCTGCCGCAGCGAAAGCAGGGATGCTCGAGTCGACTTGCTTTTGTGTCGGTCCCCATCCAGCCTCCCACTCGCAATGCAAGTTTCGAATCATAAAAGGTGAAGAAAAATTCCTCTCGAGGCACGAACTAGGGAGGCATCACCATGTGGCTGCCCTACAAGAAAAAGTAGTGTGGGCGTCATTAAGCAAATAAAAACGAATTTAGGATATGCATGCATCTCCTACTACTTTTTCTATCTTTTACCTTAGGACCACTCTCTCTTTTCCCAAGCATGTGCCTCCAGATCCCATAGGACCATTCGGACCAATTTTTTTGACACCCGAGCCTACATGGCAAGGCATCAGTTTGAGTCTATGCATTGGTCATATGCCCTTAGGGCATGTATAATGGTGACATATGGATACATATGTCCCATGACAAAAAATAACTTAAGGCACCTATATTTATGTTTTCTCCCCAATGCAAGCTATCATTAATGGGCCTCATTAAGAAATAGAAAATAAAGACTAGTACACATGCATCTCTACTTTCACTCAAGCATTTTCAGCTTTTGTCACCGGACCACACTTTTTCTCTTCAAGGACCCGCCTCCCGGAGAGGATCCCGCTTCCCTATCTGAACCTACTTTACGTCATATTCGATCCTACATGGCATGCGAGGCATCACCTTGAGGCTATGCATTGTACATGCCCTTAGAGCATCTCCAAAGCGGACCATCAATTTGTATCTGTCCGAACAACATGGTCCGAACTTGTTATGTCATCTAACATGATTCTGTATCGGTCGGCCGACCGATTCAAAAAAGGCTTGCGAGATTTCGGAAAGCAGCCACGTGGAACTCCGACACCCCAACCCACTGAAATTTCCTCCTTACTTTGCATCCACCCCCTCCTCCTCTGCCGCCATTGTACCTCTTCGGCCGCCACCCAAGTCTTGTCGAACGTCCGAAGCACCATCCATGCACCCGCTCCCCTTGTACTACGGCTGTTGGCGAATGCAGTATTTCAAATTTTTTACCTACGATCACGCAAGATCTATCTAGAAGATGCATAGCAACGAGAGGGGAGAGTGTGTCTACGTACCCTCGTAGACTGAAAGCGGAAGCGTTTAGTAACGCGGTTAATGTAGTCAAACGTCTTCGTGATCCAACCGATCCTAGCACCGAACGTACGACACCTCTGCGTTCAGCACACGTTCAGCTCGATGACGTCCCTCGAGCTCTTGATCCAGTTGAGGACGAGGGAGAGTTTCGTCAGCACGACGGCGTGTTGACGATGATGATGAAGTTACCGGCGCAGGGCTTCGCCTAAGCACTACGACGATATGACCAAGCTGTGTAACTGTGGAGGGGCACCGCACACGGCTAAGAGAAGACTTGGTGTGCCTTTGGGGTGCCCCCCTCCCACGTATATAAAGGAGGGCGAATAGGAGGTTGTCGTGGTTCTAAGTCTGACAGTAGAATAGGGGGTACGTATGAGGAGGCAAGATCCTAGCTACGATGAGATTGTGCATGCAAGATTTACGAGTTCAGGCCCTTCTCGGAGGAAGTAAAAGCCCTACGTCTCGGTGCCCGGAGGCGGTCGACTAGATTATGCGTGAAGTTACAGGGGGTGCGAACCCTTGTGCTAGTGGAGGGGGTGACTTATATAGAGTGCGCCAAGACTTCAGCCAGCCCACGTTACAAGGAGTTCAATGTACATTAAGATGAGACGTTACTGGTAACGCCAACAATAAAGACATATAAATGATCATTAACGCTACGGAGTGAACTCCTGACCGTTGCCATCCTGAGTGATTTTAGATCTTCTGTACTCCAAGTGGTTTCTAGTATGGTTGAATGATGATATACTGATCGAATGGAACTGGGTTATCCGAGTGGAATTGTTGGTCTAGTGGGTTGCACTCTGAGGTGATTCCAGTCGGTGGATGCTGCTGTGTTTTGAATACCGTTTATATTAGGGCAGTGTCCTTGGGAAGGGTGTTTAGGTCAAGCCTATTACCCTACCCTAGGTACATATCATCGTCATTAGCCCCCGAATGGGTCGAGGTTCAAGGGGAGAAGAGGTTGGAGATAGTTCCAACCTGATTCTTATGCTTCAGGGGCATTTTACCTAGGTCGGCGAACGACGCTGGAACTTCAACTTTGTTTTCAGTCGCCTTGATCCATTCAGAGTTTGTCGACTGAATTTATTCTGATGTGCTTCGAGTGTTGGAGTGGTATGAAATCTTGGGCGTGATTGGTTGCACCGCCATTCCCGGACCTCACGAGATTCAAAATTTGGGGAAGTGCACGGGACGGAGAGCATCGTAGTAAACGGGACGAATTAGGCAATGGCGCCTCGATCTCCACGCCACCTTTTTCGCCATGTACCGAGCGCACGACTGTTGCAGGATTTGACAGGATCTCTCGGGCCCACATGTCAGTCACTCGAAAGCGGGCTAATAAAAGGCGCCATGGCCGGTGTGTCTGCACAGCGCATCCCATTCTTCTTCTTCTCCTTCTTCTTCTTCTTCTTCTTCTTCTTCTTCTTCTTCTTCTTCTTCTTCTTCTTCTTCTTCTTCTTCTTCTTCTTCTTCTTCTTCTTCTTCTTTTCTTCTTCTTCTTTTTCTTCCTCTGCTTCTCCACCTCGCTGTCCGCTGCTCTCGACGCCACCGCTCCACTCGTGAGCAGTCCGCGGTGATGGGGAAGGACAAGACGGCGGCCCTAGAGCATGCCAAGAAGGTGACGGCGATGATGACGGTGAAGCCGAAGGGCAAGAAGATGAGTCAGGGGGATCGTCTTCGAGGTCCGGCCTGCCGCACTGCTGGATCCAGGGCGACTGGATTCGGTCCACGATACAACAGGAGGATCTGGCCGAAGGGGGCTTGATTGCCCATGGATCTTGGAGGCTGCCGGGCAACGAGACCGAGCCGCAGCCGCAGGAGGGTGAGTGCGTCCTCCTCACGAATCACGTTGACCGTGGTTTCTCACTGCCCCCATCCTTTCTTCCGGGGTTTTCTGAACTTTTTTAGAGCCCAACTTCATCAGTTTTCCCCCAACACCATCACGTACCTCGCTGCATTTGTTTCCATGTGTGAGAATTTCCTGGGTTGTCGACCGCATTGGGGTCTCTTCAGACACATCTTTACTTGTCGCTCTCAGTCTATGAAAAAGGCTAATTCGAGTGATGAAAGGACGCATGTGATCCAGATGTGTGGAGGTCTAGGGATTCAGACGATAGGCAAAAGTACTTTTCCAGCTGTGATTCTTCCCGATTCAGCTAGAGGGTGCCAATCGACCTGGTTTTATTTCAAGGACCAACCAACTCCTGGCCAGTCGACCGGTCTTCCTCCCTTCTCCATGGAGTGAGTCCAGCAACCTACTTCTTTGAAAGTAACTTCAGAGAGAAAGCAAAGGTGGACATGCTAGTGGAACGATTAGTCCAATTAGTCCGCGACGGCGTGACTGGTATGGACTTGCTGGAGGTGTTTCTCAGTCGACGCATCCAGCCACTCCAGGCCCACGATCATCCTATGTGGATGTACTCGGGTATTGAAGACACCACTCGAATCCACCCGGAGGAGGTCACCGAGGAAATGGTGGAGCAGTGGTTGCAGGGCATCACTGGAAACAAAGACATACCTAGGGGGTCTAGGAGAGTTCTACCATTCAATGCTGACAATGAACCTGAAAAGGTCTATTCTTTACTGGCGAGTGTTTCTTCATTCTGATTTGTAACTGTCCTTGTGCTCGACTGATGTCTGTGCTATTCTTTGCCTTGCAGGTTTACACTGAGATGTACTCGATGCCCAATGGAGAGCAGGATCAGGACGGAGAGGCGAGCGGAGGTGAAAGCGGTGACTGGAAATCCAATGAAGAAGATGGGGAGGAGAGTGAGGACTCAAGCAACGGCGAGGAGGTCGACTTTGTCGGGGAACGTAGCAATTTCAAAAAAATTCCTACGCACACGCAAGATCATGGTGATGCATAGCAACGAGAGGGGAGAGTGTTGTCTATGTACCCTCGTAGACCGAAAGCGGAAGCGTTATGACAACGCGGTTGATGTAGTCGTACGTCTTTAGATCCGACCGATCAAGCACCGAAACTACGGCACCTCCGAGTTTTAGCACACGTTCAGCTCGATGATGATCTCCGGACTCCGATCCAGCAAAGTGTCGGGGAAGAGTTCCGTCAGAACGACAGCATGGTGATGATCTTGATGTTCTACTGTCGCAGGGCTTCGCCTAAGCACCACTACAATATTATCGAGGACTATGGTGGAAGGGGGCACCGCACACGGCTAAGAAAACGATCACGAGGATCAACTTGTGTGTCTAGAGGTGCCCCCTTGCCCCCGTATATAAAGGAGCAAGGGGAGGTGCGGCCGGCCCTAGGAGGAGGCGCGCAGGAGGAGTCCTACTCCTACCGGGAGTAGGACTCCCCCCTTTCCCTAGTTGGATTAGGACTTGGGGGGGAAGGAGGAGAGGGAAGAAAGGAAAGGGGGGGCACCGCCCCCCCCCTCCTTGTCCAATTCAGACTTGGGGGGGGGAGGGTGCGCGGCAGCCCCTAGGCCTCCTCTCCTCTTTCTCCACTAGGCCCATTAAGGCCCATTAGGTTACCGGGGGGTTCCGGTAACCTCCCGATACTCCGGTAAAATGCCGATTTCACCCGGAACACTTCCGATGTCCAAACATAGGCTTCCAATATATCAATCTTTATGTCTCGACCATTTAGAGACTCCTCGTCATGTCCGTGGTCACATCTGGGACTCCGAACAAACTTCGGTACATCAAAATATATAAACTCATAATGAAACTGTCATTGTAACGTTAAGCGTGCGGACCCTACGGGTTCGAGAACAATGTAGACATGACCGAGACATGTCTCCGGTCAATAACCAATAGCGGAACCTGGATGCTCATATTGGCTCCTACATATTCTACGAAGATCTTTATCGGTCAGACCGCATAACAACATACATTGCTCCCTTTGTCATCGGTATGTTACTTGCCCGAGATTCGATCATCGGTATCTCAATACCTAGTTCAATATCGTTACCGGCAAGTCTCTTTACTCATTTCGTAATACATCATCTCGCAACTAACTCATTAATTGTAATGCTTGCAAGGCTTATGTGATGTGCATTACCGAGAGGGCTCAGAGATACCTCTCCGACAATCGGAGTGACAAATCCTAATCTAGAAATATGCCAACCCAACATGTACCTTTGGAGACACCTGTAGAGCTCCTTTATAATCACCCAGTTACGTTGTGACGTTTGGTAGCACACAAAGTGTTCCTCCGGCAAACGGGAGTTGCATAATCTCATAGTCATAGGAACATATATAAGTCATGAAGAAAGCAATAGCAACATACTAAACGATCGGGTGCTAAGCTAATGGAATGGGTCATGTCAATCACATCATTCTTCTAATGATGTGATCCCATTAATCAAATGACAACACATGTCTATGGTTAGGAAACATAACCATCTTCGATTAACGAGCTAGTCAAGTAGAGGCACACTAGTGACGTTTGGTTTGTCTATGTATTCACACAAGTATTATGTTTCCGGATAATACAATTCTAGCATGAACAATAAACATTTATCATGATATAAGGAAATAAATAATAACTTTATTATTGCCTCTAGGGCATATTTCCTTCAGTCTCCCACTTGCACTAGAGTCAATAATCTAGATTACACATTAATGATTCTAACACCCATGGAGCTTTGGTGCTGATCATGTTTTGCTCGTGGAAGAGGCTTAGTCAACGAGTCTGCTACATTCAGATCCGTATGTATCTTGCAAATCTCTATGTCTCCCACCTGGACTAGATCCTGGATGGAATTGAAGCGTCTCTTGATGTGCTTGGTTCTCTTGTGAAATCTGGATTCCTTTGCCAAGGCAATTGCACCAGTATTGTCACAACAGATTTTCATTGGACCCGATGCACTAGGTATGAAACCTAGATCAGATATGAACTCCTTCATCCAGACTCCTTCATTAAGCTGCTTCCGAAGCAGCTATGTACTCCGCTTCACATGTAGATCCTGCCACAACGCTTTGTTTAGAACTGCACCAACTGACAGCTCCACCGTTTAATGTAAACACGTATCCGGTTTGCGATTTAGAATCGTCCGGATCAGTGTCAAAGTTTGCATCAACGTAACCATTTACGATGAGCTCTTTGTCACCTCCATATATGAGAAACATATCCTTAGTCCTTTTCATGTATTTCAAGATGTTCTTGACCGCTGTCCAGTGATCCACTCCTGGATTACTTTGGTACCTCCCTGCTAGACTTATAGCAAGACATACATCAGGTCTGGTACACAGCATTGCATACATGATAGAGCCTATGGCTGAAGCATAGGGAACATCTTTCATTTTCTCTCTATCTTCTGCAGTGGTCGGGCATTGACTTTTACTCAATTTCACACCTTGTAACACAGGCAAGAATCCTTTCTTCGCTTGATCCATTTTGAACTTCTTCAAATTTTTGTCAAGGTATGTACTTTGTGAAAGTCCAATTAAGCGTCTTGATCTATCTCTATAGATCTTAATGCCCAATATGTAAGCAGCTTCACCGAGGTCTTTCATTGAAAAACTCTTATTCAAGTATCCCTTTATGCTATCCAGAAATTCTATATCATTTCCGATTAGTAATATGTCATCTACATATAATATCAGAAATGCTACAGAGCTCCCACTCACTTTCTTGTAAATACATGCTTCTCCAAAAGCCTGTACAAAACCAAATGCTTTGATCACACTATCAAAGCGTTTATTCCAACTCCGAGAGGCTTGCACCAGTCCATAAATGGATCGCTGGAGCTTGCACACTTTGTTAGCTCCCTTTGGATCAACAAAACCTTCCGGCTACATCATATACAACTCTTCTTCCAGAAATCCATTCAGGAATGCAGTTTTTACATCCATTTGCCAAATTTCATAATCATAAAATGCGGCAATTTCTAACATGATTCGGACAGACTTAAGCATCGCTACGGGTGAGAAGGTCTCATCGTAGTCAATCCCTTGAACTTGTCCAAAACCTTTTGCGACAAGTCGAGCTTTGTAGACAGTAACATTACCGTCAGCGTCAGTCTTCTTCTTGAAAATCCATTTATTCTCAATTGCTTGCCGATCTTTGGGCAAGTCAACCAAAGTCCACACTTTGTTCTCATACATGGATCCCATCTCAGATTTCATGGCTTCAAGCCATTTTGCGGAATCTGGGCTCACCATCGCTTCTCCATAGTTCGTAGGTTCATCATGATCTAGTAGCATGACTTCCAGAATAGGATTACCGTACCACTCTGGTGCGGATCTTACTCTGGTTGATCTACGAGGTTCAGTAGTATCTTGTTCTGAAGTTTCATGATCATCATCATTAGCTTCCTCACTAATTGGTGTAGGTGTTACAGAAACCGTTTTCTGTGATGTACTACTTTCCAATAAGGGAGCAAGTACAGTTACCTCATCAAGTTCTACTTTCCTCCCACTCACTTCTTTCGAGAGAAACTCCTTCTCTAGAAAGTTTCTGAATTTAGCAACAAAAGTCTCGCCTTCGGATCTGTGATAGAAGGTGTATCCAATAGTTTCCTTTGGATATCCTATGAAGACACATTTCTCCGATTTGGGTTCGAGCTTATCAGGTTGAAGCTTTTTCACATAAGCATCGCAGCCCCAAACTTTCAGAAATGACAACTTTGGTTTCTTGCCAAACCACAGTTCATAAGGCGTCGTCTCAATGGATTTTGATGGTGCCCTATTTAACGTGAATGCGGCCGTCTCTAAAGCATAACCCCAAAATGATAGCAGTAAATCAGTAAGAGACATCATAGATCACACCATATCTAGTAAAGTACGATTACGATGTTCGGACACACCATTACATTGTGGTGTTCCGGGTGGCGTGAGTTGTGAAACTATTCCGCATTGTTTCAAATGTATACCAAACTCGTAACTCAAATATTCTCCTCCACGATCAGATCGTAGGAATTTTATTTTCTTGTTACGATGATTTTCAACTTCACTCTGAAACGGATCTGTAATCCCTGTTTTGAGTTGCAAATATTAGCAACAAAACTAGTATCAAATACCCAGGTGCTACTGTGAGCTCTGGTAAGGTACACATCAATAACATGTATATCACATATACCTTTGTTCACCTTGCCATCCTTCTTATCCGCCAAATACTTGGGGCAGTTCCGCTTCCAGTGACTAGTCTGCTTGCAGTAGAAGCACTCAATTTCAGGCTTAGGTCCAGATTTGGGTTTCTTCTCCTGAGCAGCAACTTGCTTGCTGTTCTTTTGAAGTTCCCCTTCTTCTTCCCTTTGCCCTTTTCTTGAAACTAGTGGTCTTGTTGACCATCAACACTTGATGCTCCTTTTTGATTTCTACCTCCGCAGCTTTCAGCATTACGAAGAGCTCGGGAATTGTCTTATTCATCCCTTGCATATTATAGTTCATCATGAAGCTCTTGTAGCTAGGTGAAAGTGATTGGAGAATTCTATCAATGACGCAATCATCTGGAAGATTAACTCCCAATTGAATCAAGTGATTATTATACCCAGACATTTTGAGTATATGCTCACTGACAGAACTGTTCTCCTCCATCTTGCAGCTATAGAACTTATTGGAGACTTCATATCTCTCAATCCAGGCATTTGCTTGAAATATTAACTTCAACTCCTGGAACATCTCATATGCTCCATGACGTTCAAAACGTCGTTGAAGTCCCGATTCTAAGCCGTAAAGCATGGCACACTGAACTATCGAGTAGTCATCAACTTTGCTCTGCCAGACGTTCATAACATTTGGTGTTGCTCCAGCAGCAGGCCTGGCACCCAGCGGTGCTTCCAGGACGTAATTCTTCTGTGCAGCAATGAGAATAATCCTCAAGTTACGGACCCAGTCCGTGTAATTGCTACCATCATCTTTCAACTTTGCTTTCTCAAGGAACGCATTAAAATTCAACGGAACAACAACACGGGCCATCTATCTACAATCAAACATAAACAAGCAAGATACTATCAGGTACTAAGTTCATGATAAATTTAAGTTCAATTAATCATATTACTAAAGAACTCCCACTTAGATAGACATCCCTCTAATCCTCTAAGTGATCACGTGATCCAAATTAACTAAACCATGTCCGATCATCACGTGAGATGGAGTAGTTTCATTGGTGAACATCACTATGTTGATCATATCTACTATATGATTCACGCTCGACCTTTCGGTCTCTGTGTTCCGAGGCCATATCTGTATATGCTTGGCTCGTCAAGTATAACCTGAGTATTCCGCTTGTGGAACTGTTTTGCACCCGTTGTATTTGAACGTAGAGCCTATCACACCCTTTCCTAGCATGTGGCACCACGTGATGATCGGGTGTGATAGGATCTACGTTCAAATATGCAGATGCTACCATGATCCTGGCAACACAACATGCTACCATGATGAATAATGGTGGAAGATGCAGATGCAAAGAAAGATAACACTTTCTCATATTTCACCTTAGCGGGGCCAAGGGATCAGAATCTGGATGATCGACCGAGAGACATTTAGCACTCCGCCTCTAATGTTCTCCTTGATGTGCTAGCGTAATCCATTCATAGATATGGTTTGATATCTAGAACATCAAGTAAAAGGTCGGACTTCGGCAGCTCAAGAATCCATAAGGAATAACTACGGAGGCAGATCCTGCGAGATCCTTATGGGGAGGTGACTAACTTCTTCAACCAGGATACTACAATAATAGGCCTTCCGGTTAGGTGTGTTGGCCACGACATCCACATTACCGGTTACAGAGGGACCAACAATATAGTTCTTGGAGTACGTTCCAACCATCATATCTGCCCGAGATTCAGATCTGGTTGGTGTTAGGATATTCCAGACTCATCGAGTCTAGAAAGAAAATGAAAGTTTGCAACACAAATCGATGAGATGTCATTGCGAGATTCTCAGGAAATGGACTATGGTAGTAAGCTCCAAAAGATGAGCCGGTTTTGCTACAAACCTGTGAACACGCTGTCCCAGACAAGCATGACCACATAGTAGTCTTATAATAAAACACTACCAAGTCCAGATGGGGAACCATCATCGAGGATATCGAAGTCCTTGCGTAAGTCTAGCTCTTAAGAAGAAACTTCTTCTCCTTGAACAAATCAATCAGTGGCTTGGTGTGCTGGGGATTCATATAGAATGAAGGTTGCAAGTCTCCAAACCACAGAATACTTCGCACGTATGCATGACTGACTTGGGATGATTCCAGAGAAGGCGAGACAAACTTTCCCAAATTCATGGCAGCAACTTGCTTCAAATGCACGTGAACTAGAGGAAGTCACTTTTAATACCAAACATATGCTTCATGAGCTAGCATGAAGAAATGCTTTCAAAATTTCCAACACTAGCTTAATGTTCAACATGAATCATGGATAAGATGAAGATATTGTCGATGGGCTCAACAACAGGTCATCCAGATTTCCATGAAGATGGAATTCCATAATTAGGTGAACAAGGTGATAGCATTGGTCAGAATAAAGGATGTAATGGTGTATGCCCGAGGAATCAACCTTGAGTAGGACAACATTACGAACATCGTTGGTTCTGATTTGATTTGAGGATAGCCCACACTCAAATCAAAGTTTGGACAAGAAAATAGATCCAATAACTGATCACGAGGACCAATCAATGAAGATATCATCTTTCTTCAACACACACACACAAAAGATATCCCTTAACACAAACTAAGCAAGACAAGCTTTTATCTTCCAACTCTCCAAGTTGTTGTTAAGCTTAACCAACTAGCTCAGGGGTATCCAACATAGATTCTTGGAGAAAAGGGTGGCTACAAGAAACCATCTTGATCACAAACTCAACATAGAGCTCAGGTGACAACCTGGTAATACTTCCAAGAAGATATTCGGAACATCACGAACCACCGATATGTTACTAAGCTCGAGAACAATCTTGCTTTTTAGGGCAAGACAATGTGATCAAGAGATTGATGGATTGACACACTCCTAACACATTGGTCGAAGAGTGCACCAGAAACAATGATTAGGTAGCACAATCTACCTTAGAACGATGATTCAATAACCAACATGCTAAGAATGAAGTTATTGTCCTTTAACTACCAAGCAACGGGGTTGCTAGGAGTATTGATTTCACACATCACAGTTCACTTGTCGGCACTCCGGTTACAACAACACGGGACCGAGGAATGGATATTGATAGCGAGAAGTATTTCTATGTCAAGAATTCATGAGAAATGGTGCAATTCTCCTGACAATCCTGACATAAAGGGGGTAATACTCCAAGGTAGAACAGAACAAATGCTGGATTGGCATTTTGATCTGCAGAACACAACTACTTTGACCACTCCAAGAAATGGATGAGGTGCTGGAGTTAGTTTCTCCTAGTCATTCCAGAATAGAATGGCTTGACGGACCACAAGAATAATAGGCATCGATAACAGGAATGCACAACCAGTCCTGACTATCAAATGATAGATGATGGTCGGATAACAAATGAAGAGGGACAACTCAAGGGGACATATATCTTTCTGAGTTGTGGATGCATAGATTAATATGTCGAACCAAGTCCAACATATTTCTTCCGGATAACCCATGCAGAAAGGAAGAACTGGCAGAATCACAATATGAATGGAGTACTCCTCAAGAGCACCCTGGTTGTGATCTTTTGATTCAATCGAATTTCTGCCAAGGATGGTTCATGGTATTTGGAAGAAGGAAATACCATGGACCTCGAGGGCTATCGCAAAGGTTACTAATATTCTAAAGGTACGAGCAACACTATCAACATGAAGTAGGGTGAATCACCAGTTCAAAAACCCAGGAGTAGAATACCTACTACTAATGGCATCACGAAATGCTTTCAAGAATGGTGGCTAGAATTATCACACTGGGGATACAAAACATGGCTAGATCACTAGGTGACTCCCTAAAACACCTAGGGTCATAGTAATAGCTCCAACATATATGTCGAGGCAACAAAGTACCTCAACTCACCGATTAGTGTGATTAATCTGGCCCAAATGGACATCAGGAACAGGAGGAAGGGATTTGCAAATGCATCAGACTATTTAGAAACCTGGGATGACTCGGACATCATAACGGTTGTGAATGCTCAAAATATTTGAGACATCCTGCAAAATAGTGGCATGACCACTCAACATTACAATATCAAGGTTCTGAGGCCAGCTATGAGCATACAGAGGTAAAAGGAACTAAACTGAGACTTGAATCCAACAATCCTATAAGTCTACGGATTAGAAACACGTCATCCTGATAGATAGATGAGAAGGCCTAGTTCTTAATTCCCGTAGAAAAGAAGAGGATGACTCAGATCAGAGGGCATGAGGTATAAGGAGTAAAAAGAGCCTTACGTTCCCTTCCACAATCAATTCCCTTACATAACTAAAGCATTTTCTAGACTCGACTTCGACCAGTTTGGCTTGGTAATCCTACAGGCAGTCAGGCTTTGATACCAAAGCTGTCAGGACCCCGATTCCAAGTCACATCGATCTAGCCGGTAACACCTCATATCACTTTGCGGCCTCACTCATGGTATTCCCACGGGTGTCGCCTTACCATCGCCCGGGACCGTTTGTGCCTTTTGGCTCACGTATATGATAGTGTCGCTAGCATCCATATGACAGAGAACCCGGGCCGACATGGCTAGTCGTGAACCCAAAGCGGCACTAACCTATGGGGACAGGCATACATGAATCACATCGAGCATGTCGGTCAGCAGCATGTGAATCCGGGCTGTAGCACTGGGCTAAGAGGACTCCGGGAACCCGGGCTGTAGCAGGCTAGGCAGGACTCCGGATGTCACCGCGTGACATTTCCCCGAAGGGACAGACACAGGAACGAAGTGAAACACATGCCGGCCAGTCAAGTGTCCTGAGCAGTAGTGCTGGGCTAGCAGGACTCCGGTGAACCGGGCTGTAGTGGACTACTATGGCTCATGGAAGCACTAGACTACATTTCCCCATAAGAGAGGCTGCCAAGGATAAACAACTAGATTGTCGGATCCCACACATACCAAGCATTTCAATCATACACACAATATGCTCGGTATGTGTAAATACAACATGGCATCACAACATAACTCTACAACTCAAGTATTTATTCCTTAGGCTCCGAGGAGTGAGATATTACAAACATGGGCCTCATGACCCAACAATCACAGCATACAAATCAAGCACATGCGGAAGCTTAACATGTCTGAGTACAGACATCTACAAATGGAAAAAGGCTAAGAAGCCTGACTATCTACCAAATCCTGCCGAGGGCACAAGATCGTAGCTGAGTATCAAGCTAACGTCAAAGTCCACGCGGAACTACTAGCAAGACTGAAGTCTCTCTCTGCAAAACATAAATTAAGCAAACGTGAGTACAAAGGTACTCAGCAAGACTTATATCAGAACTAGCTACATATGCATCGGTATCAACAGGGGGGGGGGGTGGTGGAGTTTAACTGCAGCAAGCTAGCTTTGACTCAGTGGCTAACCTGAACTACGACTGCAAGCAACTCTTTTGAGGTGGCGCACACGAGTCCACATATTCACCATTCAATACAGCACTATGGAACTGCTCCCGTCTCCCTACGAGAAGGCCATCCATAGCACTCACACTTATCTTGCGAGTTTTAGAGTATCCACTTTCACTTGTCTATGAACTATGCAAGGGGTCCAAGTTTCCATATCCGAGGAATCCGGCTATTCGAATAGATAATGATAACCCTGCAGGGGTGTACTTCTTCACACATGCTTCCACCACTTACCGTCGTTTACACGACATGTACTCAGCAACCTTCAAGCGGAAGCCCAACGAGGGTGTCGGCCACGGCCTACCTAAACACTCAAGTCTCTAGTCCAGGTTTATCGCCTATCCAGGTTCCATCCGCAGGGAGTCCGGCCGAGGTTTCCACATACGGCCCCGAACGATGTGAACAGGGTTCCCGAGACACCAAACGGGCGCCCGGTACACCGTGCCATGGTGTATCTACCGCAACATAGCCCACCCCTGGGGTCAGCGCTACGCACGGCCGCCAACACATAACCTACAAACACCAGAAACTAGTTGCAACTTCTGGACAGAGTACTAGGGTGATTAAGAAGCCGAGAGGGTCAATTAAGGATCCCAATGAGTGGTAGTAGCTGTTCATGGATCACAGACACAGAACTTAGTTCCTGAGGACGGTTTCAATGAGACAACCCACCATGTACTCCTACATGGCCTCTCACCGCTACCTTTACCAAAACGTGTTCACACACTTAGCTCACACATAGTAGGACATGTTCACACACCTCCGATTCATTCCCGATGAATCAGACCTCACACAACTCTATGCAATAGCAGGCATGACAAACAAGCATGAATGAGTAGGCACATCAGGGCTCAAACAACTCCTGCTCATGCTAGTGGGTTTCATCTATTTACTGTGGCAATGACAGGTCATGCAGAGGAAAGGGGTTCAACTACCGCAGCATGTAACAGTTGAATCGTTATTGTCCTAATGCAGTAAAAGAGAGCAGGAGCGAGAGAGTGGGATTGTATCGGAATGAACAAGGGGGTTTTGCTTGCCTGGCACTCCTGAAGATAACATAGTTCTTCATCGGTGTCATCGATCTCATCGTCGAAACCACGTCTATCGAGAGGGGACAAATACCAGCAGCAGAGAAAGAAACACAATCAATGCAATGCACAATATGATGCATGATTATGACATGTCAATATGCTGTGGTTCGAGCTAATGCAACTAGCTACATGTTAAATGGAGTTGGTTTGAACCCTAGGTTCAAATTCAAACTCCATATGTGAAATTCAAATGTCATTTAATTGATTTGACCTGATCAGCAGGTATAAGTTGATCTAACATGCATGAAAGTGGTACAAATGGATAGATTGGATTTTTCTGATCATTTTTCATATATAATTTATTTCATTTGGAGTTACGGTTGAATTTCTATGAATTTTAGAAGTTATACTAATTTCTGGAATTTTCTAAACTTTTCTGATTTAATCAAATTTCATAAAATAGTTACAGCGTCAGCATGACATCAAGATGATGTCATCAGGTCAACACAGCTGACCGGGGTCAAACCTGAGTTGTGGGTCCCACATGTCGGTGTAACAGGGTCAGCGGCAGAGGCTGACCAGTGGGGCCAGGTCAACGCTGAGGTGGCAAGGTCAAACTGACCAGTGGGCCACGGGCATTAGCTTAATCTAAGCAGGGGGATAAACATGTGATTAATTAAGGGTGTGGGCCCATTTGTCAGTGACGGAGGATGTTAGTTAGCCCCGTCATTAGTACTAATGATGGTGCCACGTTGGCTGCCGCCGGGGATGGTCGCCGGCGAGCACGCAGCATGGCGGAGGGCTTCGGTTTCGCGCTATAGGGCATGGATCGACGAGCGGTTTGCGGCTACGGAAAGTTGGAAGTCTCGCGCATCTAAAGGAGGCAACGACTCGCGCCGGAGTGGACTAAATCGATGATGGCGACAGCTTTTGCGGCGGCCGGAGTTCGGGTTAGTTTGGGCTCGGCGTTAGGGTGCTCGGGAGGAGGATTTGGTGGGCGTTCCAAGATCTTGGGAGCGTGCAGAGAACGGTGACGCGCTCGGTTTCGAGCCTTAGGGGCTGCAGCAACGGCGGGGACATCACCGACGACGTGGAGCTCTCGGTTCCAGCTGTGGAGCTAGCTAGAGGATGCACGCGACGACGAGGTAAGGGGGGTTTCGATCGGGGGCTCACAGAGGATCGTTTGGCGCAGACGGCGAGGCCGGGGAGGGTCGAGGCTGAGCGGGAGGCCGAGAGGGATCTCCGGCGACTGAGGTTGAAGAAGATGGTGGTGAGGGCGCTCAGGGGCATCCGGCATCGCGTAGCTTGGTGGAGATAATGAGGCAGACGTGGTGGAGCCCGTGGACTGCTCGGAGAGGCGAGGGGAGCTCGGTGGCCACGGGGGCAGCAGGCGGCGGCGACGGTTGCGCTCCGGCGTTCTCGGGTCCGAGGGGGAGCGAGGCAGAGAGCGGGGTGGGGGCAAGTGAGAGGTCGAGCGGATCCATACGACAACGGGGTGGTCATCCACGGCGTCGCGCTGGCCAGCGAGGGCCAGGCAGGCAGCTGCGTGCTAGCCCGCGCGGGCGCTGTGCTCGGCCTCGCCTCTGCCAGTAGGCAGAGGTTGAAGACAGGCATGCCCCTAGTGGGCTGGGCCAGTTAGCTGGGCTGCCGGGTAAGGAGGCCCAAGTGGGTGAGGCAGGTGAGTTCTTCTCTCTCTCTCTTTCCTATTTTCTGTTTTCTATTTTTTTGCAGTATGTTTTGACTTAGTTTAAATACTAAAATACTTTATAAAATTCTGCAAACTTTTATGGGCACTATCTGATTTAAACCAGAGGCCCTCACTAAGTTTCAGAATATTTGGAGCTACCAAATATTTTATAGGAATTAGTAGCTCCAATTCAAATAAGTATTGACTTAATTCAAAGGCCCAAATAAATTATTTCTGTGACTCCCAAAATATTGGTTTGAATTTCACCTCATGCCAATATTTTCACAGAATAACAGGAACATTTTCTTGGACTCACTTGATGAGATTTAAATGTTGGTTATTTTTAGAGGTTTTCTGAGGCTTGGAAAATTCCTCAATTCAAATTTCAATTGAATTTAAACATGATGCAGCAACCAAACTAGTCCAAGGCCAGGGTAGAGCTAGGGCTGTGACAGTCCGGTCAATAACCAATAGCGTAACCTGGATGCTCATATTGGCTCCTACATATTCTACGAAGATCTTTATCGGTCAGACCGCATAACAACATACGTTGCTCCATTTGTCATTTGTATGTTACTTGCCCGAGATTTGATCGTCGGTATCTCAATACCTAGTTCAATCTCGTTATCGACAAGTCTCTTTACTCGTTTCGTAATACATCATCTCACAACTAACTCATTAGTTGTAATGCTTGCAAGGCTTATGTGATGTGCATTACCGAGAGGGCCCAGAGATACCTCTCCGACAATCGGAGTGACAAATCCTAATCTTGAAATACGCCAACCCAACATGTACCTTTGGAGACACCTGTAGAGCTCCTTTATAATCACCCGGTTACGTTGTGATGTTTGGTAGCACACAAAGTGTTCCTCCGGCAAATGGGAGTTGCATAATCTCATAGTCATAGGAACATGTATAAGTCATGAAGAAAGCAATAGCAACATACTAAACGATCGGGTGCTAAGCTAATGGAATGGGTCATGTAAATCACATCATTCTTCTAATGATGTGATCCCGTTAATCAAATGACAACACATGTCTATGGTTAGGAAACATAACCATCTTCGATTAACGAGCTAGTCAAGTAGAGGCACACTAGTGACGTTTGGTTTGTCTATGTATTCACACAAGTATTATGTTTCCGGATAATACAATTCTAGCATGAACAATAAACATTTATCATGATATAAGGAAATAAATAATAACTTTATTATTGCCTCTAGGGCATATTTCCTTCAGACTCCCCACCCCACACTGAAAGGCGCTCCAAGCAGACCCATGATCCAGCAAGTACCTGTGGCAAAGCGGTCATGCTGACCTCGAGCGCACTCGGACTTCCTCCCCCGTTCCGACTGAAAAGGCCCCGAAGCAACCCAGGGTTGCGGCTTCCAAACCTCGAAAGACCCTGCCTAAGATCAAGGTTGACGTTCCTATCGCCTCCAGGTAAGCATTTTGTTTTCTCTCTTTATTCAAGAGCCTCTTAAGTAGTTGTCGACTCGTTTTCTTGCTTGACCGAGTGAGGTCGGAAACTTGCAGTGCTGCTACTTTTGGGACTTCCATCGATATATACAGAGATAAAGACGATGTGGAAATGGAAGATGCGGTCACCTCCAAAGCAGGTATGACTCTGCCATCTTGCCTCCATCTTGTCAATTAATTTGTAGGTCAACTGATATCTTACGGTCGAGTCTTTTGCAGCATCGCAACATGTTATTGAACTTCCAAACGACGATGAAGATATGCCCCAGAGGCCTATGGAAAGGAGAGGCAGGAGCTCGGGCAGGAGGGCGCCAGCCGGCAAAATAGCTCAAACGACATCAGTGCTCGAACCGGTGATCCAGAAGTCTGGAGACCTCAATCGGGCCTCTGTCACTTTTGCCGATCCTGTGTCGACTGAACGTCCTTCGGTGTCGACTGCTCAAGATCCCGCTTCATCTGTACCACTCCATACTTCAGATCCTCAGACTACTGCGACTGTTCCACCATCTCCGCTATTCGTCACCCATCATGTCCCGGAGGATCAGGCGAGCGCTGCTAAAGAAGCTATACGCCAAGCAGGCCTTATGATGGAGCGAATGAAGAAGGTGCATGAGACCAGTCAAGCTGCCTATGACGCCAGTGCAGCTCTCTAGACCAACGTCCAGGTTAGTTGATCTCCGATCGATATTCTAGCTTGACACTTGAAAACTGCTACTTTATTATTCGTAAGATGTCCGTGGATGAACATTTTCAAACCTTTTCAAACTTTATGTGCATCTATCATGAGTCTGCATCTGTTCACCCAGTGGGTGCCTTCTTTTACTTTGCAACCTTGTTCACTTGAGTTGACTTTGTCTCGTCGAGTGAACTTTCAAATCAATGGGAGCACGCAGAGTGCATCCACTGGGTGTAGTCCCCGAGACCGTTGTCGAATGTTTGATTCGGCGGGGGTCTTAGATCTTGTTTATAGTATATCCACTCAGTCTTGAACGGATCCCGTCGAGTGAACTCTTAAACCAGTGGGGGCATGCCAAGTGCACCCACTGGGTGTAGTCCCCGAGACCGCGGTCGACCGCGGGCAGTCGGCGGTGGTCTGAGAATCAATGTTGCAGTTGCTTTTCTCTTTTGTTGGGCGACTGGACTGACCAAGTCGAGTATCAAACCAAACCAGTGGGGGCACGCCAAGTGCACCCACTGGGTGTAGTCCCCGAGACTACTTTTGGATGTTTGATTCTGCAGTAGTCTTAGAACTCTTTTTGTCGTAATGTCCTGAACTTGTATTCATCACTCGGGAGCAAGTAATCTTTGTTTCTGTCGACTGACATATCTTATTCGCTGACTTCAGAAATCCTATGAGCTCATATCGCAATTTGCTGAATTCGAGAGGAAGCAGATCCAACTCAATCTTGATTTGGACTTAGCCAAGCAGAACTTGCAGAAGGCTAACGACGAAATAGTTGGTATGGAAGGTAAAAGCTTGCCGACTGTGAGATTGGACTGTCTCCTGTGTCACCTTTCCTTTCTTCTTTCTAAACCGAGTGTTGTTATTTTTTTAGAGAAAATGAGGCAGGCTCTAGCATAGAAGGACCTTGATCTTGCAGTAGCACAGAAAGAGGCGCAAGAGAAAACAACACTCGCTGACAAGAAGCTGGCTTTAGTCGGGAAGTTAGAAGAAGATAACGCCAAGCTAAAGACCGCTCTTGATGAAGACAACAAAGAAGTGACACGTTTGAAGAAAGACAAGGGAGCCATGAATGACAAGATTGAAGATCTCTCTCGGAAGAGGGATGAGCTGGAGGTTTATCTGGGGAGACTTGCCAAGAAATTGTTCCTTATGCTTGAAGGTATTTTCTTCTGCTCGACTGGTTTCTCTTGTCAGTTGTTGATTCTTCACATAGCTCTTCAACTCATTATTTTGCTGTGATGTGCAGAATTTTGCCAAAACTTCAAAGAAGAGACTGGGCGGATTGAAACGAGCTTGGACCCCATCAACTCTCTTGTTAAGGATGAAGCTGCCATGACCGTACTCCGACTAGAATCTCGCCTTGCCAGCGTCGTGGATTATCTAGCTCGACTAAAGGTGGCGGTTTCACGAGTCGACTGAGCTCTGGTCGAAGGAGAGATTCTAGAATGACCTTGAGTCTCTAATGACTCGACTCAACGAGATCCCCGGTCGAGTTCAGGCATGGAAGAAGTCATCCGCCCGATATGGTGCTGATGTGGCTCTGTCTCTGGTTCACGTCCATTGCAAAGATGTGACGCCCCTGATTCAATCGTACACTAATCATACACGCAAACATGTACGATCCAGATCAGGGACTCACGGGAAGATATCACAACACAACTCTACAAATAAAATAAGTCATACAAGCATCATATTACAAGCCAGGGGCCTCGAGGGCACGAATACAAGAGCTCGATCATGGACGAGTCAGCGGAAGCAACAATATCTGAGTACAAACATAAGTTAAACAAGTCTGCCTTAAGAAGGCTAGCACAAACTGGGATACATATCAAAAGAGGCGCATGCCTCCTGCCTGGGATCCTCCTAAACTACTCCTGGTCATCGTCAGCGACCTACACGTAGTAGTAGACACCTCCAGAGTAGTAGCAGTCGTCATCGACAGTGGCGTGTGGCTCCTGGACTCCAAAGTCTGGCCGCAGCAATCGGGTATAGGAAGGGGGAAAAGGGGGAGCAAAGCAACCGTGAGTACTCATCCAAAGTACTCGCAAGCAAGGAACTACACTACATATGTATGCATTGGTATCAAATGGAAAAGGGGTAACATATGTGGATTGAACTACAGAATGCCAGAATAAGAGGGGGGTAGCTAGTCCTATCGAAGACTACGCTTCTGGTAACCTCCATCTTGCAGCAGAAGAAGGGAGTAGATGGTAAGTTCACCAAGTAACATCGCATAGCATAATCCTACCCGGTGAGCCTCCCCTCGTCGCCCTGTAAGAGAGCGATCACCGGTTGTATCTGGCACTTGGAAGGGTGTGTTTTATTAAGTATCCTGTTCTAGTTGTCATAAGGTCAAGGTACAACTCCGGGTCGTCCTGTTACCGAAGATCACGGCTATTCGAATAGATTAACTTCCCTGTAGGGGTGCACCACATTTCCCAACATGCTCAGTCCCCTTTGTCCGGACACACTTATCTAGGTCATGCCCGGCCTCGGAGGATCAACACGTCGCAGCTCTACCTAGGCACAACAGAGAGGTCAGGACGCCAGTCTAAATCCTATGGCACAGGGGTTTGGGCCCATCGTCCATTGCACACCTGCACATTGCGTACGCGGCCGGTGAGCAGACCTAGCCTCCCTTATACAAGAGCAGGCGTTCCAGTCCAACCCAGCGCGCGCTGCCCAGTCGCTGACGTCACGAAGGCTTCGGTTGATACCATGACATCGAGGGCCCATAACTGTTCCCGCGTAGTTGGTTAGTGCGTATAGGCCAGTGGCCAGACTTAGATCAAATACCCAAATCTCGTTAAGCGTGTTATTTTGAAGTAACTGCGAACGCCGACCAGGGCCAGGCCCACCTCTCTCCTAGGTGGTCTCAACCTGCCCTGTCGCTCCGCCACAAGTAACATTCGAGGGCCGTCGGGAACCCAGGCCCACCACTAGCTGGGTGGAACCACATGCCCCTTCAACCCCCAACATCAGAATCACTTGCGGGTACTGAACGAGCCGACCCGACTTTAGTCACAACATATAATATGTATAAAGTATATAATATATATATATCCGTGATCACCTCCCGAGTGATCACGACCCGATAGTATAGCATGGCAGACAGACACGAATGTAGGGCCACTAATGATGAACTAGCATCCTATACTAAGCATTTAGGATTGCAGGTAAGGTATCAACAGCTGTAACAACAATGACAGACTATGCATCAAAATAGTATTAACAGAAAGCAGTACTACACTATTCTAATGCAAGAAGTAGAGAGAGAATAGGAAATATCTGGTGATTAAGGGGGGGGGGGGCTTGCCTGGTTGCTCTGGCAAGTAGGGGTCGTCAACAACGTAGTCGGATGGGGCACCAGCAGCGGCGTCAGTCTTGTAGTCTACTGGAGAGAAGAGGGGGAAGAAACAATGAATACAATGCAAACAGATGCATAACGATGCATGACATGTCAAGTAGCGGTGCTAGGTGTGCCCTAATGCGGTATGAGGTGATACCAGTGCAGGGGGAAAACATCCAGGAAAATATCCCTGGTGTTTTGCGTTTCCGGACAGATGAACCGGAGGGGGAAAGTTGCATGTTCGCTATGCTAGGGACATGTGAGAGACGAATGGACTGCGTATTCGGATTTGTCTCGTCGTTCTGAGCAACTTTCATATACAAAGTTTTTCCATCCGAGCTACAGTTTATTTTATATTAATTTTAAAAGATTTAAATCATTTTTAGGATTTATTTAATTATTTTAAAACAACATTATCCAGAACAGTGCACGCTGACGTCAGCATGACGTCACAGTTGACCGTTGACCTAGTCAACCTGACAGGTGGGTCCCACCAGTCAGCGACTGTTTGACCAATTAACAGTAGTTAATTAGGTTAATTAATCTTAATTAGTTAATTTAAATAGAATTAATTAAGTTAATTAATTAATTAATATTATTTATTTATTTATTTATTTTTAATTCTTTTTTAATCGTTCTTAGGGGCTGGGCCCCGTGTGTCATTGGCCCAGAGGGGCCGATGTGGTTAGCGGGCGCAGGGGCGCTGCGGGGCGTCGGGCGCTAGCCCGCCCGACAGGGCACCGCGGCCAGGAGAAGAAGGGCACCGGCGCATGGCTCGGCACCGTCAGCCATGGCCAGAGCAGGGCGACGCGGCGTGGCCAGACGAGGCCGGCTGGAGCGCAGGGGGGTCGGTGCGGTGGGCGCGAGGCACAGCGGTCGCACGGACTCGCGGGCGCGGCCGCCGGTGGTAGCGGCGAGGGAGGAGAAACAGGGGAGGCCAGGAGGGGCGCGAGGCGCTGGGGGCGCTCGACGCGGCCAGCGGGGGGGGGGGGCGAGGGCCACGATGATACATTGACTTTGCATCACGCTTTTATATCGATATTTATTGTATTATGGGTTGTTATTACACATTATGTCAGAATACTTATGCCTATTCTCTCTTATTTTACAAGGTTTACATAAAGAGGGAGAATGCCGGCAGCTGGGATTCTGGGCTGCAAAAGGAGCAAATATTAGAGACCTATTCTGCACAGCTCCAAAAGTCCTGAAACTTCACGGAAGACGTTTTCGGAATATATAAAAAATACTGAGCACAAGAAGTTCACCAGGGGGGCCACACCCTGCCCACGAGGGTGGGGGTGCGCCCTACCCCCTGGGCGCGCCCCCTACCTCGTGGGCCTTTTGGTGGTTCTCCGATGGCCATCTTCTGCTATATGAAGTCTTTCGATGAGAGAAAAAAATCATAAGCCATCTTCTTGGACGAAACTCCGCCGCCATGAGGCGGAACCTTGGCGGATCCAATCTAGGGCTCCGGCAGAGCTGTTCTGCCGGGGAAACTTCCCTCCGGGAGGGGGAAATCATCACCATGGTCATCACCAACGCTCCTCTCATCAGGAGAGGGCAATCTCCATCAACATCTTCACCAGCACCATGTCCTCTCAAAACCCTAGTTCATCTCTTGTATCCAATTCTTGTCTCCAAGTCCGGGATTGGTACTAGTAGGTTGCTAGTAGTGTTAATTACTCCTTGTAGTTGATGCTAGTTGGTTTATTTAGTGGAAGATCATATGTTCAGATCCTATATGCATATTAATACCCCTCTGATTATGAACATGAATATGCTTTGTGAGTAGTTACGTTTGTTCCTGAGGACATGGGAGAAGTCTTGCTATTAGTAGTCATGTGAATTTGGTATTCGTTTGATATTCTGATGAGATGTATGTTCTCTCTCCTCTAGTGGTGTTATGTGAACGTCGACTACATAACACTTCACCATTATTTGGGCCTAGAGGAAGGCATTGGGAAGTAACAAGTACATGATGGGTTGCTAGAGTGACAGAAGCTTAAACCCTAGTTTATGTGTTACTTCTTAAGGGGCTGATTTGGATCCATATGTTTCATGCTATGGTTAGGTTTACCTTAATACTTTTGTTGTAGTTGCTGTGACGCCCCCGATTCAATCGTACACTAATCATGCACGCAAATGTGTACGATCAAGATCAGGAACTCACGGGAAGATATCACAACACAACTCTAAAACATAAATAAGTCATACAAGCATCATAATACAAGCCAGGGGCCTCGAGGGCTCGAATACAATTGCTCGATCATAGACGAGTCAGCGGAAGAAACAATATCTGAGTACAGACATAAGTTAAACAAGTTTGCCTTAAGAAGGCTAGCACAAACTGGGATACAGATCGAAAGAAGCGTAGGCCTCCTGCCTGGGATCCTCCTAACTACTCTTGGTCGTCGTCAGCGGCCTGCACATAGTAGTAGGCACCTCCAGCGTAGTAGTCATCGTCGACGGTGGCGTCTGGCTCCTGGACTCCAGCATCTGGTTGCGACAACCAGAAAGAAGGGAAAGGGGGAAAAGGGGGAGAAAGCAACCGTGAGTACTCATCCAAAGTACTCGCAAGCAAGGAACTACACTACATATGCATGGGTATATGTGTAAGGAGGCCATGTCGGTGGACTGAACTGCAGAATGCCAGAATAAGAGGGGGATAGCTAATCCTGTCGAAGACTACGCTTCTGGCAGCCTTCGTCTTGCAGCATGTAGAAGAGAGTAGATTGAAGTCCTCCAAGTAGCATCTCCAAGTAGCATCTCCAAGTAGCATCTCCAGTAGCATCGCATAGCATAATCCTACCCGGCGATCCTCCCCTCGTCGCCCTGTGGAAAAGCGATCACCGGGTTGTCTGTGGAACTTGGAAGGGTGTGTTTTATTAAGTATCCGGTTCTAGTTGTCATAAGGTCAAGGTACAACTCCAAGTCGTCCTGTTACCGAAGATCACGGCTATTCGAATAGATTAACTTCCCTGCAGGGGTGCACCAACTTACCCAACACGCTTGATCCCATTTGGCCGGACACACTTTCCTGGGTCATGCCCGGCCGCGGAAGATCAACACGTCGCAGCCCCACCTAGGCACAACAGAGAGGTCAGCACGCCGGTCTAAACCTAAGCGCGCAGGGGTCTGGGCCCATCGCCCTGAGCACACCTGCACGTTGCGTGGGCGGCCGGAAGCAGACCTAGCCTAGCAGGCGTTCCAGTCCAATCCGGCGCGCGCCACTCCGTCGCTGACGTCTGAAGTGCTTCGGCTGATACCACGACGCCGGGATACCCATAACTACTCCCGCGTAGATGGTTAGTGCGTATAGGCTCGTAGCCAACTCAGATCAAATACCAAGATCTCGTTAAGCGTGTTAAGTATCCGCGAACGCCGAACAGGGCCAGGCCCACCTCTCTCCTAGGCGGTCTCAACCTGCCCTGTCGCTCCGCCTCAAAGATCCACTCGCGGGTGCTCCACCAGCCGACCCGACTTTAGTCTCCACATGTATCATGTATAAAGTATAGTATATACCCGTGATCACCTCCCGAGTGATCACGGCCCGATAGTATAGCACGGCAGACGGACAAGAATGTAGGGCCACAGATGGAATACTAGCATCCTATACTAAGCATATAGGATTGCAGGTAAAGGTAACAACAGTAGTAACAAGTATGCTACTTGGAGATGCTACTTGGAGATGCTACTTGGAGGACTTCAATCTACTCTCTTCTACATGCTGCAAGACGGAGGCTGCCAGAAGCATAGTCTTCGACAGGATTAGCTATCCCCCTCTTATTCTGGCATTCTGCAGTTCAGTCCACCGATATGGCCTCCTTACACATATACCCATGCATATGTAGTGTAGTTCCTTGCTTGCGAGTACTTTGGATGAGTACTCACGGTTGCTTTCTCCCCCTTTTCCCCCCTTTCCTTTCTTTCTGGTTGTCGCAACCAGATGCTGGAGTGCAGGAGCCAGACGCCACCGTCGACGACGACTACTACGCTGGAGGTGCCTACTACTACGTGCAGGCCGCTGACGACGACCAAGAGTAGTTAGGAGGATCCCAGGCAGGAGGCCTACGCTTCTTTCGATCTGTATCCCAGTTTGTGCTAGCCTTCTTAAGGCAAACTTGTTTAACTTATGTCTGTACTCAGATATTGTTGCTTCCGCTGACTCGTCTATGATCGAGCAATTGTATTCGAGCCCTCGAGGCCCCTGGCTTGTATTATGATGCTTGTATGACTTATTTATGTTTTAGAGTTGTGTTGTGATATCTTCCCGTGAGTCCCTGATCTTGATCGTACACATTTGCGTGCATGATTAGTGTACGATTGAATCGGGGGCGTCACAAGTTGGTATCAGAGCCGACTGCCTATAGGAATCCCCCTTCCACACTCCTTGGCCGAAGTCGAGTCTAGACATTGCAAAACTTTTACTAACATGGCTGTGTGCCTTATGGGCCCACGTCGCCATTGGGTGGTATTAGGATCTTTTACTCCTCGACCTTTACTCTGGGATTCTGAACTCTCTTATATTCGGGTTAAACGATTTTTACTAAATTCTAACTTTTAGGTTCTCGAAAATACTTTCTACCGGAGGGGCCCTTCGGTCCGGATGATCACCGGCTACATCAGAAGATTCCGAAGATACTCTCTAATGTTCTCTCGAGACTTGTGCCCATCACTTTGGCTATTCCTGACCACCGATAAATCCGTATGGATAACTACTTACACTTGCCATTCTTACGATCATCCCCCATTGATCTTGTTATTACAAGATACCCCAAAATTCTCTCTAATGTTCCGAGAATCCTTTTGTGCCTACTGCCTCGCAGTTCCTTGTCGCCTGAATACCCCTACGGATAATTTCTCGCACTTACCAAGTATCCACTCATCCCCAGTTGATGCATGTATGTCACGAATCCTCGAGATACCATTCGATCTTCCGAAAATCCTGAGCATCCTATTGCTCTTGAAATTCTTGATTACTTGCATTATGGTTAATCCCATAAGTCTAGTAATCTTCTTGACATCCATTGTCATTATCATTTGAGTCCGTTGATTCAATTTGTTGCGAATGCTCGCAATCCTCAAACAGATCCTAGAATTCCTCCTTCCGGCTCAGACGTCATTTTTGAACATGAGCTGGTTCTCGACCAATCAATTGCCGTCGATTGTGCCCCTAAGTCTATTGAACTTATCCATCCTTGGTCAGAGCATCTGCTCCTGATCCTTTGTTTTGGAAATCATAATTCCTTTGTTATCTAAGCATCAAATTATTCAGTTGTCCTATAATATGATGCCCGTGCATTCTTTCTTCCTCTGATTGAGTACCGATACTCACATCAGCTCCGTTGTGGATCGCCCGATCCATTGTTGGATTTTACCTAACAACGCCCTTCATATTCAATAACCTTGTGAGCCTTCCCTTGGATACATAATGCCTTTGGTAAATTGTATCATCTACCTTATCAACCTTGCTCTGCTTTCGAGCTTGTGATATTTACTCTTGAAACTTGTGGTATATGTTTCTAAGAAGCCCCATTGGGTTGAACCTATACCTTCCTTAAAAACCGTATGGACCGGAAGATTTTGACAAGTCAACCCTTCTAGTGTTTAGCAGATAATTTTCTACCATACAACTTCTTTGAGAATGAGAAGTGAATGAAAGGGTATGCATTGGAGAAGTGGGAGTCGACCTTGAACCTTGTGCTCATGCCCATGGACGCGATATATATCCTATCATGAAAGCTTCTTGTAACAATAACTATTTCCTTGATAACTAACCTATGGTATCTGTGAATTGATCCCTTGCAACCGTGGTTCCGACCATGATTGTTCTTCTTTGATCTCATTTCTCGGACAAGTTAAAACAATTGTCTTCTATGGATCAATACACCAGTCCAACCTTTACTTTGATCTTGTGTCGAGTATTACCCCCCTGGTATCTCGAGATTATCATGGAACTGCATAACTTTTTATGAGTTATTCATCAAGTGCTACCTTCCCACTAATTCCAATTTTTCGCGGGCTCTGAGTTATTGAACACTCAAAGACACCGATAACTGAACCGAGTCCGCACTACGGTTCAACAACTCTTCAGTAAGCTTCTATAAGTACGAGTTTGTACCCGATCATGCCATTCCTAGCCTGTTTGGCTATATCATTGTAGTGATGATTTTAACTGTGCTACCCGGTCCTTCTTCTCGGAGCACAATTTGCGACGATAGCTAAGATTACGTCGATTTTCCTCGTCATACCCTTTCACCTTAAACAACAAGCTTGGTTTCGAGTTTGTGTTGTACCCTTGGTTCCGATAACCTTTCACTTCATCATTACTTTGACTTGATGTCGTCGCCGATCGATTACATCTTCATGAACTCTCGCGACAAAGGTGTCGTGATCATCAACATTGTGAGCTCATCTAGGATATCAATTGAATTTTTGATGAGAAATACCATCCTTGCCCCTCGATGATTGTGTTATCATCGACGACATTCTTGCCTTCCCCCAACACAAACTTGTTCATGTTTTGTGTTATACCTTGAGTTCCTTGCTATCCAGCCTTTGTTCTTCTTTATCTTGGAGTATTACCATCTTTTATGTCAAGAATGTTCTGAGATTTGTTCCACCTCTTGAGCGTTCTTGGTGTAGTGCTACTTCTCACCATCACCATTCTTTCATGGTCCTCGTGTTGATTCCAACCGGGGTACAAACAAGTGAACGGTGCTGTTTGGATTCTGCACTTCTAGCAACCCTATTGCTTTGAAGTAAATGGTCAGCCATTCATTCTTAGACTATTGACTATTGAATCACCATTCTGACATTGGTCGTGCAACCCGGCCCATATTTCGGGTGCATCTTTCAACCAATGTTTAATTGTGTATGTTTTCCTCGAGCATACATCATTATACCATTTGATCTGACAAATGTTATCTCCTTGTTCACATAATTGTGGGAATCCATCTTTTGTTAATCTCGATGAATTGCCGCTGATTCCATCAGCCACCTCCTCATCCTCTCGTTGGTTTACTGATGAACTCTTGTTTCGGAACTCGCTTCCATAGTTCATTTCTCGAGAACTTTACAATGTCATCTCGTCAATTTGTATTACACCTTTTTCTCTCAGGCATCCTGAGTCTGAGGTATTTTGACACCAATTGGATCTAAATCTCGGTCAGATATGATGGTTGGGACAACTTTCCAGGAGTTATGTTGTTTGTCCTTTGATGACCCGGTAACATGATGTCATGCCTAGCACCCCCCCCTGGCTGGAGGACCTATCATTATAGATTCCTTTTCAGCAAGGTTATCCATTCATCCATGAGGAAATTGTAAGACTTATTCTACAAGTTATTCCTGATGGATCCTTCATGTTTCCAAAGTCTGATCTTCACCTGAAGACCATGTCAATGCTATCTCGAAGCATGTCAATGGTACTCCGATTTGCAACAGGAACATTTGAAGCACGATGCTAGATTTTATTTATCATTTATCCTAACACCGTTGTATGGGTAATATCATGAGATTCCCCCCCCCTTAACTAAATGGTTTTCTACTTTATATCCTGTCATGGATATCTTGCTCTGCTTGTCCTTGGGAAGGTTATACCCCTGAAATATGTGATTAAACACATTTTCCTTGTCTTTGTTCTGTGTAATTTGATAACCATATTTCCTTTCCGTTGTTTGGTTTAACCTTTCTTGTGATCCATATGATCTAAGCAGTAATGTTCTTCTACTTTTGTAAACACCTTGGTGTACAACCGTGTCAGTAAGACCCTGTTGCATTTGTCGATGACATTCCAGTAACCACCGATGGATGACAACTTGCCTATTAGTCCGCCTCGTTCAACGAGCGGGAAAATGGTTCTCTTCGTTCCTCGCCCTTGGTACCAACGTTGTTGCCAACATAACTGTCTGGCTATCCTCTGACATACCTTGCTATTTTAACCATGCAAGATGTCACCGCTCTTTCTACTTTTAAAACCACTTGGTGGGCCCATAACCCACAGTTCCACAGGATCCAAACCTGACTCTCCTATACACCCCCTGTTTCCATAATTATTCATCGCACGTGGCCTCATATGTAATTCACGAGCCACCTTCCGATGAGATCACCTATTCTGGAGTCAGACACAATACTTATTCCCGTTGCTTGAACCCCTTTCACACTTTGTTTCAGGCATCGAACAATTGCCTACTCGCTTGAAACTTCCCATAATACCTCCTTACTTTGCTCTCGATATTTTCGGAGGTTTCAATTCTAGAGTTACTTTCCGCCTCCCTCCCCGATGTTATCTACCAAATAGTCAACCTTGCCGAGGTCCGTTCTCCTGGAATGCTCCCCCTTTATTCTTTCGTAAGTACGATGAAGATCCCGAAGAAAGGATGCCTACTTCATCATGATGACCTGAAGCAGAGAAATGAAGACATCAACGTAATGGATCGACCGCTTCGGAAAGAGCAACCAAGATCGAGAAGACTCGTTAGAATTTCGTAACCTAGTCTTTCCCCTTACTCCGCCTCTTAAATCTCGGGACGAGATTTCTTGTAGTGGAGGAGAATTGTGACGCCCGGATATTTAAGCTACAGTAAACCTCTGCTAATGATGCCACGTCACCTCGATTACTGTTGCTAATCTCGCGTTAGTTCGCAACCGGTTCGAATTCAAATTCAAAATCAAGCAAACAATAAAAGTTTTCAAATATTAAAACTAAAATGTTCGGAGTGAGCCCAATAATGCATAGGTAATTATGGTGGTGAAACCACACTTTTATAAAATGTTTAAATACTCTAAAATGAATAAAACAGTAGTAAATACAATTATTTAAATGCTTTAAAAATAATAAACATTTTCAAAACTAATTTGTTATAAGTATTAAACTATTGTGGCAGTGGCATAATTTGTAAAATCTATTTAGGTGCCACTTTGGTAATTTACTAAAACTAAAATAAAAGAGAAACTAAAAGTAAAACGGTAGAAGAAAAATTAAGAAAAACAAAATACAAAGAAAAGAGAACACCCCCCCCCCTCGCTGGGCCACGGCCCAGATGGCCTCGTGGCCAATCGGGCCAGCCCAGCCGCACCTCTCCTGGCCTATATGACCCACTCCCTCCTACTAACCCCCCACCTGGGCAAACCCTAGCCCACTACCCACTACCCCGATTCCCCTCCCAACACCCTGTCGCCACTCTCTCTCCCCCCGATCCCCTACTGGATCGGGATCGAACACCGACCCCTGCCGCCTGGATTGACCGCGCCTGCCACCGCCGAGGACCTCGCCGGAGGCCACCACCCCGGACCACCCCGCCGGCCTGCATCCTCTCCGTCGTCGCCTCGTCCTCGTCCTCTTCCTCGGGCCCCACTGTCACGTCCCTACAGCCCCGCCGTGAGTGCCCTCCTCCTTTCCCCTCTTCCTCTGTCACCGCGCGCCCGAGGCCGTGCTCGCTCGCGGCCTCCCCGCGCTCATCGCGCCTCCTTTGGATGGCCATCGTGCCCGAGCCGTTCCCCGCTGTCGCCTCGCCGCACACGGCCCGCCCCGCGCGTGCCCGCCGTGGCCGCCTTGGCCGGTCTGCTGTCCCTCGCCTTTGTGCAGACCACTCGTCGCTCGCCCTGTCGCCGGCGTCCTCGGCTCCGTCGCCTTCCCTGCTCCTCCAGATGCCCGCGCCCCCGCGTCGTGGCCAACCCCCTGTTGCTGCTCTACATCACCGGCGCCATCCTTCGTTGGCGCCGCTCACCGTCGACCGCCCGTAGCGCCCTCGCCGTGGCCTCGCCTCTAGCCATCGCCCCCTGTCATCCTGGGCAAGCGCCCAAACGGGCTGGGCATCATCGCCCGCTAGCACCCGCCCCGCGGTGGCTCTCTGGGCCACTGACTAGGGGGCCCCACACCCCTATTAAGTAAAAAAAAGAATAATAAATTAATTAATTAATTTAATAATTAATTAACTTAACCAATGTCGCTTAATTAACCAATTAACTATCTAATTAGCCTAACTAAACTTGTTAGTTAACTAGACAATCAATGACAGGGGGGCCCACCCCGTGTTGACCAGTCAAAGTTTGACCGGTCAACTGGGTCCCCCCCTGGCCCCACATGTCAGCCAGTGTACAATTTTTTGTGTACACTGTGCTGGGTACATCTAGCAATTTAACATTTAATTTTCGAATTTAAAATAATTTAGAAAATGATTTAAAATCTTTAGTAAATCATATCTTTTAATCCGTAACTCGGATTAAATTACTTTCTACATGAAAGTTGCTCAGAACGACGAGACGATTCCGGATACGCAACCCGTTCGTTCGACACACCCCCCTAACCTATCGAACTCGCAACTTTCCCCCTCCGGCTCCTCTGCCCGAAAACGCGAAACACCGGGGATATTTTCCCGGATGTTTTCCCCCTTCACCGGTATCACCTATCCCTTCGTTAGATCACCTCTAGCACCATATTTGTCATGTTATGCTTTGATTGCTCTGTTATTTATTATGTTCCCCCTCCGTTACTTTTTCCGGTAGACCCCGAGGCCGCTGCCGGTACCCCCTGTGATCGACTACGGTGTTGACGACCCCTCTCTCTTGCCAGAGCAACCAGGCAAGCCCCCCCTTGATCACCAGATATCGCCTACTCTTCTCTATACTGCTTGCATTAGAGTAGTGTAGCATGTTACTGCTTTCTGTTATACCTATCCTGATGCATAGCCTGTCCTTGTTACTACTGTTGTTACCTTTACCTGCAATCCTATATGCTTAGTATAGGATGCTAGTATTCCATCTGTGGCCCTACATTCTTGTCCGTCTGCCGTGCTATACTATCGGGCCGTGATCACTCGGGAGGTGATCACGGGCATATACTATACTTTATACATGATACATGTGGAGACTAAAGTCGGGTCGGCTGGTGGAGCACCCGCGAGTGGATCTTTGAGGCGGAGCGACAGGGCAGGTTGAGACCGCCTAGGAGAGAGGTGGGCCTGGCCCTGTTCGGCGTTCGCGGATACTTAACACGCTTAACGAGATCTTGGTATTTGATCTGAGTTGGCTACGAGCCTATACGCACTAACCATCTATGCGGGAGTAGTTATGGGTATCCCGGCGTCGTGGTATCAGCCAAAGCACTTCAGACGTCAGCGACGGAGCGGCGCGCGCCGGATTGGACTGGAACGCCTGCTAGGCTAGGTCTGCTTCCGGCCGCCCACGCAACGTGCAGGTGTGCTCAGGGCGATGGGCCCAGACCCCTGCACGCTTAGGTTGCGGATGCTTGCAATAGAGGTTATTCATAAGTGGGATGCTTGTCCAAGTAAGGACAGTATCCAAGCACTGGTCCACCCACATACCAAATTATCAAATACCGAACGCGAATCATATGAACATGATGAAAACTAACTTGACGATATTCCCATGTGTCCTCGGGAGCGCTTTCCTCTATATAAGAGTTTGCCCAGGCTTGTCCTTCGCTACAAAAAGGATTGGTCCACCTTGCTACACTTTATTTCCTTTTGTTACTTGTTGCTCGTTACAAATTGTCCTATCACAAAACTATCTGTTACCACTTATTTCAGTACTTGCAGAGAATACCTTGCTGGAAGCCACTTATCATTTCCTTCTGCTCCTTGTTGGGTTCGACACTCTTACTTATCGAAAGGACTATGATAGATCCCCTATACTTGTGGGCCATCAAGACTCTTTTCTGGCTCCATTGCCGGGGAGTGAAGTGCCTTTGGTAGGTGGAATTTGGTAAGGAAAAATTTATATAGTGTGCTGAAATTTACTGTCACTTGTTACTATGGAAAGTAATCCTCTGAGGGGCTTGTTCGGGGTATCTTCACCTCGACCAGTAGAGCAAATATTTGCTCCTCAACCTACTGAACTTACTGAAAATGAAAATGTTTGCTTTGAAATTCCTTCGGGTGTGATAGAAAAACTGCTAGCTAATCCTTTTGCAGGAGACGGAACAATGCATCCTGATGAGCACCTAATATATGTGGATGAAGTTTGTGGATTATTTAAGCTTGCAGGTGTACCCGGAGATGTTGTTAAGAAGAAGGTCTTCCCTTTATCTTTGAAGGAAGACATATTGACATGGTATAGGCTATGTGATGATACGGGGTCATGGAACTACAAACGACTGAAATTGGAATTTCATCAGAAGTTTTATCCTATGCATCTTGTTCATCGTGATCGCAATTATATATATAATTTTTGGCCCTGCGAAGGAGAAAGCATCGCTCAAGCTTGGGGGAGGCTTAAAGCAATGTTATATTCATGCCCCAATCATGATCTCTCAAGAGAGATGATTATTCAAAACTTATATGCTCGGCTTTCTGATAACAATCGCAACATGCTCGATACTTCTTGTGTTGGCTCTTTTATGACGAAGACTATTGAATTCAAATGGGATTTATTGGAAAGAATTAAACGCAACTCTGAAGATTGGGACCTCGACAAAGGTAAGGAGTCAGGTATGACACCTAAGTTTGATTGTGTTAAATCTTTTATGGATACCGATGTTTTCCGTAAATTTAGCACTAAATATGGACTTGACTCTGAGATAGTAGCTTCTTTCTATGAATCTTTTGCTACTTATGTTGATATCCCCAAGGAGAAGTGGTTTAAATATCATCCTCCCATAGAAGTAAAAGTAGTTGCACCTATTAAAGTTGAAGAAAAGACTATCACTTATAATGATCCTATTGTTCCTACTTCTTATGTTGAGAAACCACCTTTCCCTTTTAGGATAAAGGATCATGCTAAAGCTTCAACTATGGTTCGTAAAAGCAATATTAAAACTTATACACCTTCTAAGAAAATTAAAGTTGAACCTGATATTGCTATTGTTAAAGATCACTTGTCTGACAATATTGATGGGCATGTTATTCATTTCCTTGATGAGACTGCTAGAATTGCTAAACCATGTGCTAAAGATAAAAACAGACCTGTGGTAGGCATGCCTGTTATTTCTGTTAAAATAGGAGATCATTGTTATCACGGCTTATGTGATATGGGTGCTAGTGCTAGTGCAATACCTTATGACTTATACAAAGAAATTATGCATGCTATTGCACCTGCTGAGATAGAAGATATTGATGTCACAATTAAACTTGCCAATAGAGATACTATTTCACCAATGGGAATTGTTAGAGATGTTGAATTCTTGTGTGGGAAAACTAAATATCCTGCTGATTTTCTTGTTCTAGGTTCCCCACAAGATAGCTTTTGTACCATTATATTTGGTAGACCCTTCTTAAACACTGTTAATGCTAAGATAGATTGCAAAAAGGATGTTGTTACTATCGGTTTAGATGATATGTCTCATGAATTTAATTTCTCTAAATTTAGTAGACAACACCGTGAAGAAGAATTACCTAGTAAGGATGAAATTATCTGTCTTGCTTCTATTGCCGTACCTCCTAGTGATCCTTTAGAACAATATTTGCTAGACCATGAAAATGATATGTTTATGAATGAAAGAAGGGAAATGGATGAAGTATTCTTTAAACAGGAACCTATTCTGAAACACAATTTGCCTGTTGAAATCCTAGGGGATCCTCCTCCACCCAAGGGTGATCCTGTGTTTGAGCTTAAACCATTGCCTGATACTCTTGAATATGCTTATCTTGATGAGAAAAAGATATATCCTATTATTATTAGTGCTAACCTTTCAGAACATGAGGACGAGAGATTATTGAAAACTCCAAAGGAGCACCGTGCTGCTATTGGGTATACTCTTGATGATCTTAAGGGCATTAGTCCCACTCTATGTCAACATAAAATAAATTTGGAACAAGATGCTAAACCAGTTCGTGATCATCAACGACGACTGAATCCTAAAATGAAAGAAGTGGTAAGAAAGGAAATACTAAAGCTCCTTGAGGCATGTATAATCTCTCCCGTTGCTGATAGTCAGTGGGTAAGTCATGTCCATTGTGTCCCTAAGAAGGGAGGTATTACTGTCGTTCCTAATAATAAAGATGAATTGATTCCTCAAAGAATTATTATAGGTTATAGGATGGTAATTGATTTTTGCAAATTAAATAAGGCCACTAAAAAGGATCATTACCCCTTACCTTTTATCGATCAAATGCTAGAAAGATTATCCAAACATACACATTTTTGCTTTCTAGATGGTTATTCTGGTTTCTCTCAAATACCTGTGTCAGCCAAGGATCAATCAAAGACTACTTTTACTTGCCCTTTTGGTCCTTTTCCTTATAGACGTATGCCTTTTGGTTTATCTAATGCACCTGCTACCTTTCAAAGATGCATGATGGCTATATTCTCTGACTTTTGTGAAAAGATTTGTGAGGTTTTCATGGACGATTTCTCCGTCTATGGATCTTCTTTTGATGATTTCTTGAGCAACCTTGATCGAGTTTTGCAGAGATGTGAAGAAACTAATCTTGTCTTGAATTGGGAAAAGTGCCATTTTATGGTTAATGAAGGTATTGTCTTGGGGCACGAAGTTTCTAAAGAGGTATTGACGTTGATAAAGCAAAGGTTGATGCTATTGAAAAGATGCCATGCCCCAAGGACATCAAAGGTATAAGAAGTTTCCTTGGTCACGCCGGATTTTTTAGGACATTAAGGACTTCTCAAAAATTTCTCGTTCTCTGACTAATTTATTACAAAAATATATACCATTTGTCTTTGATGATGATTGTGTAGAAGCATTTGAAATACTTAAGAAAGCATTGATCTCTGCACCTATTGTTCAGCCACCTGATTGGAATTTACCCTTTGAAATTATGTGTGATGCTAGTGATTATGCTGTAGGTGCTGTTCTAGGGCAAAGAGTTGATAAGAAATTAAACTTTATTCAATATGCTAGTAAAACCCTAGACAATGCTCAAAAAAAATTATGCTACTACTGAAAAAGAATTCTTAGCAGTTGTATTTGCTTGTGATAAGTTCAGACCTTATATTGTTGATTCTAAAGTAACTATTCACACTGATCATGCTGCTATTAAATATCTTATGGAAAAGAAAGATGCTAAACCTGGACTTATTAGATGGGTTCTCTTGCTACAAGAATTTGACTTACATATTGTTGATAGAAAGGGAGCTGAGAACCCCGTTGCAGACAACTGGTCTAGGTTAGAAAATGTGCTTGATGACCCACTACCTATTGATGATAGCTTTCCTGATGAGCAACTAAATGTCATAAATGCTTCTCATACTGCTCCATGGTATGCTGATTATGCTAATTACATTGTTGCCAAATTCATACCACCTAGTTTCACATACCAGCAAAAGAAAAAGTTCTTCTATGATTTGAGGCATTACTTTTTGGATGACCCACATCTTTATAAAGAAGGAGTAGATGGTGTTATTAGACGTTGTGTACCTGAGCATGAACAGGAACATATCCTACGCAAGTGTCACTTCGAAGCTTATGGAGGACACCATGCTGGAGATAGAACTGCACATAAGGTATTGTAATCTGGTTTTTATTGGCCTACTCTCTTCAAGGATTCCCGTAAGTTTGTCTTATCTTGTGATGAATGTCAAAGAGTTGGTAATATTAGTAGACGTCAAGAAATGCCTATGAACTATTCACTCGTTATTGAACCATTCGATGTTTGGGGCTTTGACTATATAGGACCTTTTCCTACCTCTAATGGATATACACATATTTTAGTTGATGTTAATTACGTTACTAAGTGGGTAGAAGCTATTCCAACTAGTAGTGCTGATCATAGCACTTCTATTAAAATGCTTAAAGAAGTCATTTTTCCAAGATTTGGAGTCCCTGGATATTTAATGACTGATGGTGGTTCACATTTTATTCATGGTGCTTTCCATAAAATGCTTTCTAAGTATGATGTTAATCATAGAATTGCATCTCCTTATCACCCTCAGTCTAGTGGTCAAGTAGAATTAAGTAATAGAGAGCTCAAATTAATTTTGCAAAAGACTGTCAATAGGTCTAGAAATAATTGGTCCAAGAAACTTGATGATGCATTATGGGCCTATAGAACTGCATATAAAAATCCTATGGGTATGTCTCCGTATAAAATGGTTTATGGAAAAGCATGTCACTTACCTCTCAAACTAGAACACAAGGCATATTGGGCTATTAAAGAGCTCAATTATGATTTTAAACTTGCCGGTGAGAAGAGGTTATTTGATATTAGCTCACTCGATGGATGGAGAACCCAAGCCTACGAAAATGCCAAGTTATTTAAAGAAAAAGTTAAAAGATGGCATGATAAAAGGATACAAAAGCGTGAGTTTAATGTAGGTGATTATCTATTGCTATACAACTCTCGTCTAAGATTTTTTGCAGGAAAACTTCTCTCTAAATGGGAAGGTCCTTACGTTATCAAGGAGGTTTATCGTTCTGGTGCCATAAAAATCAACAACTTTGAAGGCACAAATCCGAAGGTGGTGAACGGTCAAAGAATCAAATATTATATCTCAAGTAATCCCATAAATGTTGAAACCAATGTTATTGAAATCGTAACCCCGGAGGAATACATAAGGGACACTTTCCGAAACGTTTCAGACTCCTAAAAGGAATAGGTATGTGGTACGGTAAGTAAACCGACTCCAAAACAGTTTTTAAGGCAATATTTCTCCGTTTTGGAATATTTAGAAAAATAGAAAAATAAGAAGCAGTCCGGGAAGGACACGAGGGCTCCACGAGGGTGGAGGGCGCGCCCCCCTACCTCGTGGGCACCTCGTGCGCTTTCCGAACTCCGTTTTCTTACACGACACGTATTTTGGTTGGTAAAAATTCATTATATAATCTCCCGGGGGTTTTGACTCCTGTATCACGCAAAAATCTCGTGTTCTTGTTTCGAGCTGTTTTCTGCCAGGGTTTTCAAAGCTAAGCATCATGTCGTCTCCATCCTCGTCCAACAATGAGGGCAACGGCGCTTGGCTAATGAAGATAGAGCTGAAGAGAGAAGAACCCGTGGAGATCTACAAGGATGAAGGGATTAAGAAGTCCACGGAGGACCAAGTTCCGGCAACAGAAGAAATCCTTCAACTTGATCACAATCTTCTTACCCCAACTGAGATCGAAGCTTTCAAGATGATTGAGCTAGCTCGTATACAAAACAAGTATCTCACACATGAAAATATTTTGTTGAAGGAGCATATCATCGCACTCAAGGGCATTATCCGCAAGTTGGAAGACCTCCTACACTCAATGTGCGACTACCCATCATCACCACCTTCTTCTTCACCAACAAAGGAGACATAATCACATGGGTATGGGCACTCCCCTTGGCAACTGCCAAGCTTGGGGGAGTGCCCCGGTATCGTATCACCATCACTTTTATCTTTACCGTTTTTCTTAGTTCGATCCTTTTGGTAATATCTTGATCTAGTAGAATAAAGTTTATGGCATGATCTAGTTTTTGAGTTTTGCTTTATGATCCCTCTATGTAATCGAGTCCATGAGCTATATATAATAAAGATTAGTGTTGAGTTAAGGGCTTGATTATTTTGCCATGATCCTAAGTGAATAAAAGAAAAGAGAAATAAATAAAAAAGGAAACAAAGTGATCATATGGATCTTATGGAGAGTAATGAGCTCACACAGAAAAAGCATGATGAATAAAAGCTGTTGAGAGTTGACAAACATAGTTTTGGTCATCGTTGCAATTAATAGGAAGTAATAAAGAAAGAGAGGTCCTCACATATAAATATACTATCTTGGACATCTTTTATGATTGTGAGCACTCATTAAAATATGACATGCTAAAGAGTTGACGTTGGACAAGGAAGACAACGTAATGGGTTATGTTTTCTTACATCTAAGATAAATTATATTGTCACGGATCATCCAACATGGTTGAGCTTGCCTTTCCCCCTCATGCTAGCCAAATTCATCGCACCAAGTAGAGATACTACTTGTGCTTCCAAATACCCCTTAATAAGTTTTGCCATGAGAGTCCACCATACCTACCTATGGATTGAGTAAGATCCTCCAAGTAAGTTGTCATCGGTGCAAGCAATAAAAATTGCTCTCTAAATATGTATGACTTATTAGTGTGGGAGAAAATAAGCTTTATACGATTGTCTGATATGGAAGAAATAAAAGCGACAGACTGCATAATAGAGGTCCATATCACAAGTGTCAATATAAAGTGACGTTCTTTCACATTAAGATTTTGTACATCCAACCATAAAAGCGCATGACAACCTCTGCTGCCCTCTGCGAAGGGCCTATCTTTTACTTTTATCTCCTACCTTGCATAAGAGTCATGGTGATCTTCACCCTTCCTTTTTACAATTTATCCTTTGGCAAGCACAGTATGTTGGAAAGATCCTGGTATATATGGCTAATTGGATGTGAGTTTTCATGAACTATTATTCTTGACATTACCCTTCAGGTAAAATGTTGGGAGGCAAAACGATAAGCCCCTATCTTTCTCTGTGTCCGATTAAAACTCCATACCTATAAGTATTGCGTGAGTGTCAGCAATTGTGAAAGACTATATGATAGTTGAGTATGTGGACTTGCTGAAAAGCTCTTATATATTGACTCTTTCCTATGTTATGATAAATTGTAATTGCTCCAATGACTGAGATTATAGTTTGTTAGTTTTCAATGAAGTTTACAATTCATACCTGAAATTGTGATTGAATTATTACTCTAGCATAAGAAATCATATGACAAGAATTATGTAAGTTGCTGTTCTAAGAATGATCATGATGCCCACATGTCCGTATTTTATTTTTATCGACACCTCTATCTCTAAACATGTGGACATATTTTTCGATTTCGGCTTTCGCTTGAGGACAAGCGAGGTCTAAGCTTGGGGGAGTTGATACGTCCATTTTGCATCATGCTTTTATATCGATATTTATTGCATTATGGGCTGTTATTACACATTATGTCACAATACTTATGCCTATTCTCTCTTATTTTACAAGGTTTACATAAAGAGGGAGAATGCCGGCAGCTGGGATTCTGGGCTGGAAAAGGAGCAAATATTAGAGACCTATTCTCCACAGCTCCAAAATTCCTGAAACTTGACGGAAGACATTTTCGGAATATATAAAAAAATACTGAGCGCAAGAAGTTCACCAGGGGGGCCACACCCTGCCCACGAGGGTGGGGGCGCGCCCCCTACCTCGTGGGCCCCCTGGTGGCCCTCTGATGGCCATCTTCTACTATATGAAGTCTTTCGATGAGAAAAAAATCATAAGTCATCTTCTCGGACGAAACTCCGCTGCCACGAGGCGGAACCTTAGCGGATCCAATCTAGGGCTCCGTCAGAGTTGTTCTGCCGAGGAAACTTCCCTCCAGGAGGGGGAAATCATCGCCATCGTCATCACCAACGCTCCTCTCATCGGGGGAAGGCAATCTCCATCAACATCTTCACCAGCACCATCTCCTCTCAAAACCCTAGTTCATCTCTTGTATCCAACTCTTGTCTCCAAGTCCGGGATTGGTACTAGTAGGTTGCTAGTAGTGTTAATTACTCCTTGTAGTTGATGCTAGTTGGTTTATTTGGTGGAAGATCATATGTTCAGATCCTATATGCATATTAATACCCCTCTGATTATGAACATGAATATGCTTTGTGAGTAGTTACGTTTGTTCCTGAGGACATGGGAGAAGTCTTGCTATTATTAGTCATGTGAATTTGGTATTCGTTCGATATTCTGATGAGATGTATGTTGTCTCTCCTCTAGTGGTGTTATGTGAACGTCGACTACATAACACTTCACCATTATTTGGGACTAGAGGAACGCATTGGGAAGTAATAAGTACATGATGGGTTGCTAGAGTGACAGAAGCTTAAACCCTAGTTTATGCGTTGCTTCTTAAGGGGCTGATTTGGATCCATATGTTTCATGCTATGGTTAGGTTTACCTTAGTACTTTTGTTGTAGTTACGGATGCTTGCAATAGAGGTTATTCATAAGTGGGATGCTTGTCCAAGTAAGGACAGTATCCAAGCACTGGTCCACCCACATACCAAATTATCAAAGTACCGAACGCGAATCATATGAACATGATGAAAACTAACTTGACGATATTCCCATGTGTCCTCGGGAGCGCTTTCCTCTATATAAGAGTTTGTCCAGGCTTGTCCTTCGTTACAAAAAGGATTGGTCCACCTTGCTACACTTTATTTCCTTTTGTTACTTGTTGCTCGTTACAAATTGTCCTATCACAAAACTATCTGTTACCACTTATTTCAGTACTTGTAGAGAATACCTTGCTGGAAGCCACTTATCATTTCCTTCTGCTCCTTGTTGAGTTCGACACTCTTACTTATCAAAAGGACTATGATAGATCTCCTATACTTGTGGGTCATCACATGACGGGGGGGGGGGGGGGGCTAGCGGCAACAAGGAGGAACGGGGCGGCGTGACCAGAAGGTGGCGTCGCGGGCGATGGCGGTTGTGGCGCGGCTGGCAAAGGAGTGGGACGGGCGGGGCTTGCGGCCCAGGCGCGGCACAGGCAGCATCGGCACTAGCAGCGGTGGTGCAGCAAGTAGGCTGCATCGGGAGGAGCGGGGTGGGGCCCGGTGCGAGGCAGGGTAAGCCAACGCGCGGGCGTGGCCAGTGTGGGGCACACGAGGAAGCAGGAGGCACGAGCGCGTGGCGCGCGAACGCGCGCGCTTCGGCGCGGCGAAGAGCAGGGGTGCGGCGACACGGTGGTGCACGGGCTGGCGGGAGAGCGTGCTCGGCCACAGGGGCTAACGGAGGAGAAGGGGGAGTTCACAGGGTGTTGTAGGGAATAGGGCAATGGGGATCGAGGAGGAGGTCGGAGACGCCGTTTGCTGGGGGGCAGGCCAGTGGGGAGGTACGGCGAGGTCCGTGGAGCTCCGGGCGGCGGCGAACGAGGACGAGGCAGCGGCGTACGGCGGCGGTGTGCCCCAATCCGATCTGGACTGGGGGAGGGGGAGGAGTGGGGGTGTCGGTGGGTTAGGGGTCTCAGCGGGTGGGGGGTGGCCGGTTGGGCCAGTTGGGCCGGCCTGGCTAACAGCTGGGCCAACTAGCCCAGTGGGGGGGGGGTCCTTTTCTCTTTTCTTTTATTAGTTTTGTTTTTGTTTTTGTTTTTTTTTATTTTCCTATTTCTGTTTTAATTCAATTTAAAGTATCTAGGCATTTTCTAAAAAGGAGTTCTCTTCACTATAATTAACCATGTAATATTAGGCACTACCCGAACATTTTTGTTTTAACTTTTGAAATTTTTTATTGTTCACATTAATTTGAATTTGAATCGGTTTCGAATCGATGCAAGGTTAACAACAGTAACCGTGGTGACGTGGCACCATTAGCGTGGGATTACTGTAGCTTAATTACCCGGGCATTACAAAACTCCTCCACTACAAGAAATCTCGCCCCGAGATTTAGGAGGTAGAAGGAAACAGTGCGGGGTATTCATCACGCAGACGGTCCTCTCGTTCCCAAGTGGCTTCATCTTTAGAGTGATGCGACCACTGGACCTTGAGGAACTTGATCGCTTTCTGACATGTGCGACGTTCAGCTTGGTCGAGAATGTGGACCGGGTGCTCCTTATAGGAGAGGTCCTATTGCAATTCGAGCACTTCATGATCCACTTCTCGGATTGGATCCTTGAAGCAATGGCGGGGCTGTGACACGTGGAACACATCATGAACCTGAGAAAGGTTGGGCGGAAGCTCCAGTTGATATGCCACTTTTCCATGCCTTTCGAGAATAGTGAATGGGCCAATATAGCGAGGAGCTAGCTTGCCCTTGATCCCGAAGCGGTGAGCACCCTTCATTGGTGTAACACGAAGATAAGCCTTTTCGCCAGGTTGATAGACCATGTCTTTGTGATGACGGCCATACTCACTTTTCTGACGTGATTGAGCAGTCTTGAGATTCTCGCAAATAATGCAGACTTGTTCTTCGGCCTGTTGGATAATATCTGGACCGAAGAGTGGACGTTCCCCAGTTTCTGACCAGTTCAGAGGGGTCCGACACTTTCGTCCATATAACACTTCAAAGGGGGACATCTTCAGACTAGCTTGATAGCTATTATTATAAGAGAACTTGGCATACGGAAGAGATTCCTCCCATTTCTTGTTGAAGGAAATTACACAAGCTCGAAGCATGTCTTCGAGAACTTGGTTGACACGTTCAACCTACCCTTGCGACTGAGGATGAAACGCCGTATTGAACAACATATGAGTTCCCATAGCTTCTTGGAAACTTGCCCATAATCTTGAAGTGAAGAAACTGCCACGGTCCGAACTGATAACCAGTGGAATACCTTGAAGTGAAACAATTCTGGACATGTAGAGAGTTGCAAGCTGACTAGGAGTGATTGTTTCTTTGACCGCCAGAAAATGTGCAACTTTAGAAAGCCGGTCAATGATGACAAGAATAGCATCATTACCCTTCTGCGATTTGGGAAATCCAGTGACGAAGTCCATTTCAACATGGTCACATTTCCATTCAGGAGTAGAGATAGGTTGCAGAGTTCCAGCAGACCTTTGATGTTCTATTTGATACGACGGCAAATGTCACACTCAGCAACATAACGAGCAATGTCTTGCTTCATATTAGACCACCAGAATCTCTGACGGATGTCCTGGTACATCTTTGTACTACCAGGATGGATGGACAGAGGCATATCATGAGCTTCTTTCATAATCTCTTGTGTCATATCATGGTTTTTCTCTGAACATGGCACCACTAGGCGGCCTTTGAAGTACAAGGCGCCATCATCGGCGATAGTGAAGAATGAGGGCTTTCCTTCCACTAGATGGCGTTTAATCTTGTGGGATTGAGAGTCATATCCCTGAATTCTCTTGATGGAGTCCAAGAGATCTGGTTCGACAGCCAGGGTATTGAGGGAACCCTGGGAAACAACACGGAGGTTCATCTTGTGAAACTCCTCAGGAGGTGGAGCGAGTGCACCAGAGGGAACAATATGGAGGTTCAGCTTTCTGAATTCTTCAACAAGCGAGGGCTGAACTTTGTGAACCTGGAAGTGGTTGCAGTAAGACTTGCGGCTCAAGGCATCAGCCATTACATTAGCCTTGCCTGGGGTATAGGATATACCCACGTCAAAGTCTGCAACAGTCTCCATCCATCTCTGCTGACGGAGGTTCAAGTCTGGTTGAGTAAACAGATACTTTAGACTTTGGTGGTCGGTGAAGATCTCGCAACGATTACCGAGAAGGTAATGTCGCCACTGCTTTAGTGCACGAATGACAACAGCAAGCTCAAGGTCGTGGACTGGGTAGTTTTCTTCATGAGGGCGCAGTTGACGAGAGGCATAAGCAATCACTCTGCGCTCTTGCATTAGGACACATCCTAATCCTTGACGGGAAGTGTCGTAGTAAATGACGAAGTCCTTCTTAGTATCAGGTGGAGCAAGCACTGGGGCCGAAGTCAACTTGTCTTTGAGTGCCTAGAAACTTTCTTGACACTTGTCTGTCCATTGAAACTTGACGCCCTTATGCAACAGATTAGTCATAGGCCTAGCGATCTTGGAGAAGTTCTCGACGAATCGATGGCAATAGCTGGCGAGACCGAGAAAACTTCAGACTTTCTTGACATTCTTTGGAGGAGTCCAATTGAGGATAGCCTGAACTCGTTCAGGGTTGACGGCAATACCATCCTTGGAGATGACATGCCCAAGATAGATTACTTCAGGGAGCCAGAATTCACACTTGGAATACTTAGCATACAGTTGATGCTCCCGAAGCTTTTCCAACACAAGACGAAGAAGTTCAACATGTTCTTCCTCGTTCTTGGAAAATACAAGGATATCATCCAGGTAAACCACGACGAACTTGTCGAGGTAATCCATGAATATATAGTTCATCAGACGAGAGAAGGTGGCAGGAGCATTCGTTAAGCCGAATGACATGACGGTGTACTCGTATGATCCATACCGAGTCACGAAGGCGGTCTTTGGGATATCCTCTTCACGAACACGGATCTGGTGGTAACCCAACCTCAAGTCGAGTTTGGAGAACACTGATGAACCAACCGGTTGATCATAAAGATCATTAATCCGAGGGAGGGGATATTTGTTCTGAATAGTGGCTTGGTTAATAGGATGATAGTCTTGGGCTAATCGGTTTGTCCCATCCTTATTCTTAACAAAGAGAGAAGGTGCTCGCCAAGGAGAGCAACTAGGGCGAATGAAACCTTTGCTAAGAGATTTGTCGATTTCCTCCTTAAGCTCAATGAGTTCATGCGGCAGCATCTTGTAGGGTCGTTTGGCTATAGGGGTGGTGCCTGGTTTCAAGTCGATGATGAATTCGACAGCTCTAGCAGGGGGAATCCCTGGAAGTTCTTCCGGACATCTTGGAATTCACGAATGACGGGAATGTTTTCAATGCCCTCGAATGGTGCAGCGTTCAATGCATTCAAGGCATAAAGTCGTGCCTCGGCATTTTGAACCAGATGAGCCTGGTAAGTAACTATTTCATCGGAAGGGTGTAGCAGATGGACGGTCTTAGTGGCGCAAACTATAGAAGCAGTATGCACTTTCAACCAATCCATCCCCAGGATGAGGTCGATGTTAGACGACTTCAAGATAATGGGAGAGGCATAGAATTCCAGCCCTTCGATTTCCATGGGGACGTCGATGCCAACCAGTGAGCTTTGACATTGTCCCACGGGGGTTTTTACCACTACCGAAGTGTTCATCTCCTCACATTTAACGTCGTGCTTGTATGCAAAATCTTCTGACATGAATGAATGCGATGCTCCTGAATCGAATAAAACAGAAGCATGTACTGAATTTATGAGGAGTGTACCCATCACGGTAGCAGGCTGGTCTTTAGATTCATTAAGATCAACGTGGTTGGCATAAATACGACCATAAGACCTGGCATTCTTGTTGCGAGGCTGGTTGCTTCCATGGCCAGCTGCAGGGAGGGCCAGTTGATTCTGGTTCTGGTTGCATTCCCCAGCACGGTATCCTGGTTGACCACACCTGAAGCACAGACCATTATTGGGAGTGGGAACAGGAGCTCGCGGTTGTGGAGCTGGAAGTCTTGGCTGCCTAGTTGGTGGGGGAGGCAGACACGGTGCAGCATAGGACTGCCTTGGAGCAGGTGTAGTTGGCTGGTACATGCTGTTGGGAATCCATATCCTACGCTTCTGCGAGGACGGGCCCGAAGATGAGCCAGTGTCACGGTTGCTCCCGTGAGAGCTCTGGTGTTCCTGCAGACCAGTTTCGACATTGATGGCCTTGTTCACCAAGGTGGCAAAATCAGCAAAGTCATGCAATAAAAGTGTGAGCTTGATGTCAGCTTGGAGGCCATCAAGGAACTTCTCATGTCTGTGTGCATCAGTTGCAATGTCTTCTTCAGCATAGCAGGACAAGTCCAGAAACTCCCGCTGATAAGCTTCCACAGTTTTCTTGCCTTGGGTGAGGTTGCGGAACGCGCGCTTCTTCCGGTCCATGACTCCTTGAGGAATGAAGTGGGCATGGAAAGCAGCTTGGAAGTCTGGCCAGGTGATGATTGTTCCAACCGGCAGAGTACACCTGTGGCTGTCCCACCATTGAGCAGCGGGTCCTTTCAGGAAGAAGGAAGAAAAGGTGGCATAGCTAGCAGGGGCTACATCAGCAGACTCCATCTCATAGGTGATGTCATAGAGCCGGTCATCAGCATCCAGAGGCTGAGTTGAGATGTGGTACACGGTTGGGTTGAGGCACATGAAATCCTGCAAAGTCACTTGGGCTGGCCGCTGGTTCATATTGGGGCGAGGAAACTGGGCCATAATATTCTCCATGAACTGGCGATTCAGCTCAAACTGTTGCATCATCCCAGCCATGTACTCAGGCGGTGGTGGGGGATGGCCACCACGACCACGACCACCTGGTCTAACCATCCTGCTAATATATAACAGGGGTAGTTCAGCATTGCGAAATTGCAAGGACAAGAATCATTCATGATGAAACATGCATAATGAAAGGAACATGATAGATACTACATAGTAGTTGGCATATCTTACAAAAGAGATCATGCATAGAGTTCGGTACACAGAGTTCAGTACATAGACTAAGAACATCATAGGCGGCACGCAGGCTCGCGGTGAATGCACTAACACTAGCAAGCAAGCCTACATCAGTCCCAGGAGGAATTGTGGAGGTAGGTGTAGCCTGACAGCTGGTAGTGACGTGACGGGAAGTCCTCCACGTGAGTAGCCTAGGGTCCGCGGATACTCTGGTGCGGAACCCGACGCACAGGTGGCAGAAGAGGACCAAGTGCGGGAGAGTAGCCTCCCACATCTGGCCAGCCGACGCCCTGGGGCATCACGATCCTTGCAGGGTAGATCTCAGAACGCGCTGGATCACCAGATCAGACAGAGGGGTGCAACAGCGTCAGAGCATGGTACAAGTGCTGACGGGTGGTGTACAACTCGTGGCGAAGAGCTCGGTTAGCTCTATCCAGTCCATCAGCATGCAGAACTAGGTTCTGATGGTAGAAGCGCTCTCGGGTGACAGTAGAGTAGGCAGCAATGTAGTATCCCTCCGCACAAACATTGGATGCGATAGCAATGTGCCTAAAAGGGGAGGTGTCCAACTCCCGATACTCTCCACGAAGACGTGTCAGAGCAGCATAAGCAACATCGTGGATTGCCATTTAGATACTCACTCCAACACCATGAGCAGTGTGCAGCACGGTAGTGGAGTCATACTCCCGAGAGTAGAGGTGGACGATGGCATGGTACTTCTCCTGGTTAAAGTCCTGATCCTCCTCGTAGACAGTGTACTTAGGGTGCCAGCGATAACCCAGATAGGTCATCATCTCAACCAGCACAGCAGGTGATCCTGAGGCACCAATGGCCATTGTGTGGCGCACGACCTATCTCGTGGGTTCCATCTGAAAACAAAGATGTTTCAAAGGAGTCAAATGACAGTGTGGACAATGTTCAGAATACTACTCTAAAGAATAACTAGGGCTTATCCAACTTTGGGGTGAACGTGGTCACGGGATCCTAATGTTAGAGTTAGTAAATTTGTTTAACCCGAGTAGAAGAGAGTTCAGAGTCCCAGAGTAAGGATCGAGGAGTAAAAGATCCAAATACCACCCAAATGGCGATGTGGGCCCGTAAGGCACACAACCATGTTAGTAAAAAGTTTTGTAACGTCTAGACTCGACATCGGCCAAGGAATGTGGAAGGTGGATTCCTGCAGGCAGTCGGCTCTGATACCAACTTGTGACACCCCCGATTCAATCGTACACTAATCATACACGCAAACGTGTACGATCAAGATCAGGGACTCACGGGAAGATATCACAACACAACTCTACAACTAAAATAAGTCATACAAGCATCATATTACAAGCCAGGGGCCTCGAGGGCTCGAATACAAGAGCTCGATCATAGACGAGTCAGCGGAAGCAACAATATCTGAGCACAGACATAAGTTAAACAAGTTTGCCTTAAGAAGGCTAGCACAAACTGGGATACATATTGAAAGAGGCGCATGCCTCCTGACTGGGATCCTCCTAAACTACTCCTGGTCGTCGTCAGCGGCCTGCACATAGTAGTAGGCACCTCCAGAGTAGTAGCAGTCGTCATCGACAATGGCGTCTGGCTCCTGGACTCCAACGTCTAGCCGCAACAATCGGGTATAGGAAGGGGGAAAAGGGGCAGCAAAGCAACCGTGAGTACTCATCCAAAGTACTCGCAAGCAAGGAACTACACTACATATGTATGCATTGGTATCAAATGAAAAAGGGGTAACATATGTGGACTGAACTGCAGAATGCCAGAATAAGAGGGGGATAGCTAGTCCTATCGAAGACTACGCTTCTGGTAACCTCCATCTTGCAGCAGAAGAAGAGAGTAGATGGTAAGTTTACCAAGTAACATCGCATAACATAATACTACCCGGTGATCCTCCCCTCGTCGCCCTATGAGAGAGCGATCACCGGTTGTATCTGGCACTTGGAAGGCTGTGTTTTATTAAGTATCCGGTTCTAGTTGTCATAAGGTCAAGGTACAACTCTGGGTCGTCCTGTTACTGAAGATCACGGCTATTCAAATAGATTAACTTCCCTACAGGGGTGCACCACATTTCCCAACACGCTCGATCTCCTTTGTCCGGACACACTTGTCTGGGTCATGCCCGGCCTCGGAGGATCAACACGTCGCAACCCTACCTAGGCACAACACAGAGGTCAGCACGCAGGTCTAAATCCTATGGCACGGGGGTCTGGGCCCATTGCCCATTGCACATCTGCGCGTTGCGGACGCGAACGGTGAGCAGACCTAGCCTCCCTTATACAAGAGCAGGCGTTCCAGTCCAACCCGACGCGCGCCACAAAGCCGCTGACGTCACGAAGGCTTCGGTTGATACCACGATGTCGAGTGCCCATAACTGTTCCCGCATTGTTGATTAGTGCGTATAGGCCAGTGGCCAGACTTAGATCAAATACCCAGATCTCGTTAAGCATGTTATTTTGAAGTAACCGCGAACGCCGACCAGGGCCAGGCCCACCTCTCTCCTAGGTGGTCTCAACCTGCCCTATCGCTCCGCCACAAGTAACAGTCAGGGGCTGTCGGGAACCCAGGCCCACCACTACCTGGGTGGAACCACCTGCCCCTTCAACCCCCAACATCGGAATCACTTGCGGGTACTCAATGAGCCGACCCGACTTTAGTCACAACATGTAATATGTATAAAGTATATAATATATATCCGTGATCACCTCCCGAGTGATCATGGCCCGATAGTATAGCATGGAAGACAGACAGGAATGTAGGGCCACTGATGATGAACTAGCATCCTATACTAAGCATTTAGGATTGCAGGTAAGGTATCAACAGTTGTAACAACAATGACATGCTATGCATCAAAATAGGATTAATGGAAAGCAGTAACATGCTACACTACTCTAATGCAAGCAGTAGAGAGAGAGGATAGGCGATATCTGGTGATCAAGGGGGGTGGGCTTGCCTGGTTGCTCTGGCAAGTAGGGGTCGTCAACAACATAGTCGGATGGGGCACCAGCAGTGGCATCAGTCTCGTAGTCTACTGGAGAGAAGAGGGTGAAGAAACAATGAATACAATGCAAACAGATGCATAATGATGCATGACATGTCAACTAGCGATGCTAGTGTGCCCTAACGCGGTATGAGGTGATACCGGTGCAGGGGGGAAACATCCGGGAAAATATCCCCGGTGTTTTGCGTTTCCGGACAGATGAACCGGAGGGGGAACGTTGTGTGTTCTCTATGCTAGGTACATGTGATAGAGGAACGGACTCCGTATTCGGATTTGTCTCGTCGCTCTGAGCAACTTTCATATACAAAGTTTTTCCATCCGAGCTATGATTTATTTTATATTAATATTAAAAGATTTAAATCATTTTTAGGATTTATGTAATTATTTTAAAACAACATTATCCAGAACAGTGCACGCTGACGTCAGCATGACGTCAGCAGTTGACCGTTGACCTGGTCAACCTGACAGGTGGGTCCCACCTGTCAGCGACTGTTTGACTAATTAACAATAGTTAATTTGGTTAACTAGTTATTAGGTTAATTAATCTTATTTAGTTAATTTAAACAGAATTAAATAACTTAATTAATTAATTAATTAATTTTAGTTTTAGTTCTTTTTTTTAATCGTTCTCAGGGGCTGGGCCCCGCGTGTCATGGGCCTAGAGGGGCCGATGTGGTTAGCCGGCGCATGGGTGCTGCGGGGCGTCGGGCGCTAGCTCGCCCGACAGGGCACCGCGACCAGGAGGTCAAGGGCATCGGCGCGTGGCTCGGCGCCGCCGGCCATGGCCGGAGCAGGGCGACGCGGCATGGCCAGGCGAGGCCGGCCGGAGTGCAGGGGGGTCGGTGGAGTGGGTGCGAGGCACATCGGTCGCACGGACTCGCAGGCGCGGCCACCGGCGGTAGCGACGAGGGAGGAGAAACAGGGGGAGGCCAGGAGGGGCGCGAGGCGCTGGGGG